>NC_051201.1:13490000-13565000 GCF_015220075.1 Falco rusticolus | reverse complement strand
CGACGTCAGTAGAAGATCAGCATACGTAATGGAGTGGGAGGTTTTCCGCATCTGTACCTGCTCTGCTACCTTCAGAGGCCCAATAACTTCGGTGGCTGTGCTAAGGCATTGCAGACTCAAGAAGTAAGAGAGGCAAGTGGAAGCTTTGGCCCCAGTCTCAGACAACAGATGCTGGAGACAATAAAACCTTCTCAGAAAAGGAAGGCGATTATTGCGGTTTTCTAGCCAACAATTACCTTGCTCTTATAAATTATGTTGATGTCCATGATATAACACACATTGCTGAGCACATGATAGCTGTCGTGGGCTGCCACTGACTTCCCTGCTGATGCCCGACACGCTGCTTGTAACCCATTTTATTTAGCCTGAAGTACAAAGGTGCTCTATAAAATGAGATTGGCCTCAAAATCATGTAATGTGCTGTCTGTCCCTGTGTCCCCCAGCTTTCTTTGCAACGTTCTGCTGTAAGTCAAAGCCGTAGCCAGTTAGATTTCACTCTCTTAATCTAACACTTGCATATGGTGCCTCCCAAAAAGCCATTTGTGGGGGCAAGTTTGCCAAGATTTACTTAGGATTTTTTATGAAGAATTAGCACAGTACCAAAAATGTAGTTTTTCTCTCCTTTCAAGTCCCAACCTCTTTTGAAATATCTCTCGCTGCCTTTCTGTTATCATTTAATTTCCACATGCACAAACACAGGATTCATTCCCAGTTCTCTTGACTATAACATATCAACCCTCTCGCTAACATCCTTAACCTCTGCCCCTGGAAAACTAATCATCTCTGTTGTTAGCTCAGTCCCTTTTAGAGATGGCAGTGCACAAAGCACACCAACACTTCTCTACCGTAAGTAGAGAAGTGATGCTTCTCTCTACTTGGTTTGTTCCACAGCTTCCACACTGATTTGTGTTGTACAATTCAATCTTCTGAATCACCCTTAATGACATCTATTATCTAAAATCCATTGGGCACCACTACTTCACTTCATCCCTTAATTACACCGCCTCTCTCTTTTCATACCTGCTCTTATACTTACCCAGTCACTGCCCTTAATGTCATCCTATTTCTCCTGTGCTAAGCTTCCAAGGTACTCATCCAGCAACGCATGCAGCCAGCTCTGTCCTCCCGCCGAACCGCTGAGAGTGCTCGTAAGGAGTGTTTTCTTGCCTCCTTTCCTCAAACAAAAGCAATCCTTAGATTATAACAGAGAGTAGAGGAAGGCGTTATGGGTTACGCTGCCATGGGGGGGGTTCTACCCATTCAATTTGGATTTAGATACATTATTTGTACAGAGATGAGTTTTGAATTTTGATGTTCAGATGTGCCTGAGGTTCATTAACAGTTGAATTTACACTAAGAGTCAACGGGCTTTTTGAAAATCCCAGCTTTTTTAGGTAGTATGTCAATAGGCATTTTCTTTGGGGTGGAGGACATTCCTGTTCAACCCTATGCACTGGGGTTAGTCGCAATAAAGTTAGATTTTTCTAGTGTATTAGTATATCTTATAACAATACAACAGTCAGCCATTCATCAAGGCGCAATGAAGCATATTTAAGTTTTCTAGAAGCTTGATCATGTGATACCAAATTCTTGACTATTCATAATGGTAAAAACAAATGAAAGCCGTTTCAGACAGCAGATGCTGTACAAGTAAAGTTGGTTATTTAGAGCAGGAATGATTTGGCAGACCTAGTATTGTTTGTTAGAGTGCTGTCCCACAGAGAAGGTAATTTAGAAGTCTTTTTTTTTAAAAAAATAATTTTTCCATAGATCCCTCTCCTCCCCCAGCTGAATGAATTCAGAGTCAGAATAGAGACCCATTGATTATTCTGGCTTCAAGGATCAGGAAGAGGTTAATTAGGGGATGATAAAAAGTTCTCTGAGGCAGGGGTCATGTCTTTGTATGTATTTGCACCGTGACTAATGCAGTGTCCCCCTGAGCCTACTGGGGCTGTGGGTTTTTTCCATAATGTAAATAATACTAAATTGCAGTTTAGTAAGTGTGAAAATGGGTTTGATGGCAATTTTTAAATCTTTACATTTTTAAGAGCTGTCTGGAGCAATTTGATTGCATCAAAGGTGTTTTCTCGTTTTGATTCCTTCAGAGAGTTTTCATCAGTGAAAGAGTTCTCCTGTACTGACATAAATATAATCTCAGACTTAGCAGGGATCGTTCTGGGCTCTGTAGAGCCCTATGGATCAAATCATCACACAGACAGAATTGCTTATGGCTCTTCTGGGTGTTTGGATCTTTATTTTCTCTCTGGAGCCAAGAAGCATGAAGCGAATGTACCTGAAGAGGTGAGTACATCTCTCCACTTACCCTACTGGGAGGAGTTTTGAACTGTGAACGTGGAGGTCATATGGAAGACCTATCCCTGATTTTTCTCCCTGGCAAATTATCACCTGCATTTTGCAGACCACTGTGGGGCTGAGAGCCACACCAATGGCATGCAAGCATCTCCTGCGGCATCTGCTGAGTGCAGGCATCACAGGCAGCATGATGGTGGCATGGTGATGGGGAAGGATAGCGTCAAATAAATTTCTGTAGGTGTCCGATGCTGTAATTTCTTAGTGTTCCTGGTAACTTTTTGCAGACTCATGAGTTTTTGTGCCCCTACGAAGGAACAAACAAGAAGGATCACCTGGTGTTTTATGAGAAGTCTTGATCCTCCTACTTCCCACCTTAAAGAGAAACAGGACAACAAGAGAAGCAAATGGTAACAAACAGTATAAAATAATAGCTAGGGAGAATATATATTTTTTGCAACATTTAAAGTCACTCTGGCAATACTCCTAAAAACAGTGCTTCTACTAGGCAGCTATAGGCAACCTTATGCATTTCTGTTCATACAGGTCTGCAAAATTACAAAGACAGTTGTATGATGAATCTTAAGAGTTTGGCAGTGGTCTTCCAGATACTGATACAAGCACAGATTTGAAATCCCCAAACCATAATTTGGCCTTTTAATCACCAAAAAGCTGGTGTCTGTCCTTGGTTTGCTAAACAGCTTTATTTTATTCCAATGAATAGTGGCTTTCTTGTGGCATTTTTCCCTCTTCCCTACCCTACATATAGTTGCCCAAGTTACAATTTTTCTTTTGACTGCTAAGCTAGTTGTGTTTCCTGCTCTTTCTTTAGCTCTGGTGCAAAAAATATCCCCAAAAGCGAGAAGGCCAACAGTTCTCAAATCCAGATTGAACCACCGGCTTCCTACCTTCATCATCCCCCATATTTTTTCTATGGCTTTACAGAGAAACATCTCAAGCTTTACTCCTCTCTGTCATCTGGTATCTTGTTCATTTGTGTAGGTTATAATATCTATGTGTAACCTGGTAATGGCGCTTGAATTATTTTGTCGTCTAGTGTGGCAGATGATGTCTTTGCACTTCACTCATGGCTTTTGCTGTCTCTGATACCTTCATGCTTCATTCAGATTTCTTTGCTTTGATCTGGGCCAAGAAGTGATTACAGATCGCGTCCACTCGCAAATTTGGCTTGCTTTCGTGCTTGCCTTGAAACTCATGAACGTGTCCAATACAATGGCAGAAGACCTCCAGGTGGTCTGGCAGGTCACAGGCCCTCCAGGACTTTCCGAGCTCTGCGGTAATTGGCAAAAAATCCGACGTCGGTCATGGCTTGTTTCTTAAACGCGTGCCGTAACTTTGTCTCTTCCTTCTCATCTCTGCTAAGGGGATCTGAGTAGGATACAGGAAAGAAAACACAAGTGGCGTTTTCTACAGGAAATGGCCCTCACGAATATGTCTCTGCTAATAATTACAGAGCTGGTTTTATTTTGTTCAATGTACTGCCTTGGTTTTGGATCCACATCAAGAGCAGCATATGCTCTCCAAACTAAAATATGTGCATATCTGATTTTTGACAAAAAAATTATTTAATTGATCTTGTCCTACCCTCTCCCCTCCCCCTCATTCTCTTCCTGCCTATTTTGCTCATTTCTTTACTAATTCCATAATGTAGTAAGCCTCCTATTATGAAAGAAATCCGAATTAATTTAAATATAAAATATAAAGAATTAACCTTACAGCAAAACAGATAACAGAAAAGAGAGAGTTTTTCTCTGTCAAGTGACAGCCTTCTCGTTTATTATCATTTTAACAAATTAAGTTGCAAAATTGGCATTATTTCAGAACTGTACAAATTGTAATGACTCTATGAAATATATTGAATTTTTCAAGTATTAAAAATCCCTTAGTTTTGAAAATGAATCACTGGAAATGATCCTTAAGAATCCAAAGTTTTTTGTGCCATTTCTATACTATGCCTGCACAAAATCTAATGGCATTTGCTGAGTTAATCCTGGATATTCCATTGTTTTGGTATTTGTACTCTATTAGTTAAATACAACATGTGTGAGAAAATCAAAGGGAAGACATGTTAAAACAGGAGAAAATGTTTATCCCTTAGATGTAAGAAATACTCATCACCCAAAATAAATCTGGCTTAAAATCTTTAAGTCTTAAATCAAATAAGTTGTAAGTTAAAATAAGTTTTCAGTCTTAAACCTCTCTCCCCTGAAAGTATATGTTTGCATGTGTGTATGCACATGAGTGTGTGTCTGTGTGTAAGAGAACAGCATGTCCTGCAACTAAACTCCTCTAAACCTTGTTTCAAGGAGTGTCGAATGCTGGTACATAATGGCTATCGTACAAGTAGATCTGAATTATAAGGTTATAATGTTGTGTATGATTAAGCAGTTCTAGAAAACAGGGGGATGAACTTCCCCTGTAGTGCATATTTCTCTTTTGTTCTTCTGCTTTACCGATAGATGTGGACAAATGCAAACAGGCAGGTTTAGAAGCACAGACCCAGGGAATGGTGCAGGCGTGGCTGGCGGAGGCAGTTGTGGTGCTCTCTGTGCCAGCGGGCTCCCGGCAGAGGCTGGGCTAGGGAGGACGCAGGGCAAGGGAAGGGCATTTCCAAAGCAGGCAGAGGATACAACCTGAGGTGGGAAATGCTGCTGTCTAGCATTCCAGCAGGATGGCAAGGAAGCCAGGGAGAGTCAGAGACCCACAGGATGGAGGCTGTTATCTGATGAGGTCATCGTCACAAATGTTATAACTCAAAAATACGTGTTCTTGTCAAAAATGAAAAAGATGCATAGCCGTGGAAAGAGCCACGTGAACGTTTCCCCCTCAAGCTTGCTCTCTTCAGACTTGTTCACATATCATGTCACTTCAACTGTCTCTGTGCCATGGGCCACTTGCTAGAAAATTGGTGAAGCTGGTTCTGTTGCCTCGGTGTGTGCACAATAAAACTTGCCATCTTTTGCTCAGTCCTTGCCAGCATTTTCTCTCCATGAAAATCTCCAGAAGCATTACCTGTTAACATGCCTTTCTCAGTACTACCTCTGTTCTGTTCTCTCTCGTGCCTTTGCCTGTCCTTCGAATACATCTGTGTTTTTGCCCTTCGAGAGAGTGCCCTTTTTTCTGTTGGCAGCCCTTGCATAGGTGCAGTGTGTTGTGCTGCCTCTCTTCTCTGTCTTATTCTATTCTCTTTCCTGCTGATGAGACCCATGTTGCTTTGGCAGAAAAACTAAAATACAGTAGTTCATCAATCCAAAATTCACGATGATGCACTTGTCTGACAGTGGGAGTTTGGCTGAAGGTGATTTTGACTACGAGTCTGACTCTACTTTTCTCTTGAAAGTAGAAAAGAACTGCAGGACTTTATGTCTAATACGAATTTCACAAAGTATTTTTTGAAAAAAGCTTGTATTTATTGGTGGGCAGAACAGAGAAATTGCTTGGATTGAGAGGATATGGGAACAGCACTGGTGCTGGTGCACATCCTCATTTGGAAATGGTAAGTGCTTTGTGTCTCATTCTCGGGGACACAGGGATTCCTTGCCCGGAAGCAAAACGCCTGTTGCAAGAAATCACTAACCGGTGCCACCAGGGCAAGTGTCCTGCAGCATGTCCACAGCAGAGACAGATATGGCTGCAGCAGAAATGCCTGGGTCTTTTATAGTTTTGCAGATGAATCTGGAAAATCTCAAGTGACTTTATAAGGGCCAAAAGTTCATCTCTTCTGGACATAGTAACAAAACACATCAGGATGGAATGATTTGGAGGGTATGGGAGGGTGCCTGCTCCCCGCCTTCCTCTAATCCTCCCTTTCAAAATTACTTAAAATGCTGTTGAAAACTCAGTATTAAACCCAAGCTAATCATGATCTTCTATATAAGAATTCCTCTTGCACTTTTTGGTAACATAAAAGCTGATCTCGGTGTCCTTGGGTAAAATCTATGTTCCTTGCAATATTGAACATGATGGTCCTTGCCCTGAAGGCTTCTGCCCTTCACACTAGCAGTGCCTGTATGCCATCAGTACTGAAATAATGGCAAATCATCTGGAAGCCCTCTGGAATCACTTTATCTTAAAAGGTCGTATTTAAGAGTAAAAAAATGAAATTGAATAATCCATTTGTAACTTCATCTGGAAAGGGTTGGAATCCAATTGAGAACAGACACATGGAGATACTTGTGAACTCCTAATTCTGGGCAGTGATTTAGTGTGCCATGTTTATTACCCTTTTACAGCCAACTGATGCCTAAAATCAAACCAAGCCATAGCAGCAGCAGGCCAAACATCAAGGTAGGGATGATGTCTGAGCATGCTGATGGTTGTGAGAGGAGCTCATGCTTCCCTTAGAAGTTCCAACATCAAAGATGATGATCAACTCTTTTCTCCGTGTTCCAGTTTTGCACATCATCTGAGTATCCTTTGGCAGCAACAGTTGGCCCAAGCCTTGGAGCAGCAGCTGGTAAGTCCAGAAGCGGAGCTGTGATGCCTGTGGCATCAGATGTACTGGAAACTCTTCTGAACTGTATGTTGAAGTTTCAGCATTTGTGTGGACGTAATTATAAGACATACATTTAATTCATAGACTGGATGTCTGATTATGCATGGTAGCATGGCTTATACCGGAGCTGAGTCATCGCTGGTCACACTTTAAGGAGAGGATGTGATTGGCAGTATGTGGCGACATGATACAGGTTTAGTCGTGTGACTCCTGTGACCAGGCCAGGAGACTGAACCGCAGCTCAGATGAGCTGTTCGTGGCCTTTCCCCCGACTTGCTGTATGGCATTGCACAAGTCACTTAACCCCTCTGTGCAAAAGTGGTCCCATGATTAAAGTGACATCACTAGCACCTGCTTGAAGGGCTCCTGGGTATCAGCATATGTTGAGTTACTTCAGGATCTCTGTCTACTCATGAATGCTCATGCATATATGTCTATATGTGCATTTAAAACACGTGTATATAACTGATATACACATAGCGCATTTATTTTATATTCATATGTAAAATATATATACCCCCCCAAATATATGTGTATCTACACACATGCATTATATATGTGTATGTGTGTTTGTGAATGCACATGCAGAAGCTTTTTGTTATAACAGTACAATTTTATATCATAGAGTCACCATATCTGACGTATATTTTGGTATTGTAAAGTGAGCTTCACTGGTTCTGAGTCTTGGCTTTCAGAAATCACAGTCGGTTTGTATCTATATATACCTTCTTGGTCATTTTGGTGTGCTCACTGCTGTTTTCTGTCGCTGTTGCTGACAGCACTGGCACATGTTTGTACAGCCTTTGTGCAGCTCATTCTTAGGGAGGCTGCGTGCAACTCTGCTGTTGGAGGCTCTTCTGACGCTACATTTAAAAGTCTGGACATAAGCATTTAATGTAGTTGTTCAGTGCAGCAAAAAAAGTTAACAATTCATTCACTCCTGAGGATGCTAGTAGTAAAAAAAAACCCCGCATTTAACTTCAGCAGTCCCTTAAGACTGACTAGGAAATTGAAGGCAGCCTTAACTGTGGAAGACCCCAGGATTTAATATTGCCATGTGGTAAGTGACTGCTTGGAGACTCCTGCAAAGCCTTGATACAGTGGGATGAATTGTACCATCATTTATGCCTGTAAAATCCCTCATCATAATGGACAAGGCTCACTGGCATAACTGTAAGTGTTCTTGGAGCAAGAGTGAAATTGAAACTATGGTAAAACCCTGGAGTGTTTAAATATTGTTTTCAGTGGAGCCAGGATGCCAGCGATGTCAGTAGGTCACAGTAACATTTTTTCACTGGATCATTGTAGGTGTGAATCTTCAGAGCAATGTCTTGGAATTAGGCAGCCGTTAAACTTCAGTGAAAATTTCAGACTAAATGCTCCAGGTCCTGTTGAAAACTTTAGTCTGATGCTTTAGCCATGTGAAGTCCAATGGCTCCACTTCTGTTACAGGTGTCAGTGAATAACAATACTAATAATAACAAAAAAATGAGTTGTGCAATGCTGAATCTGCCTAGAATTCTTATTATACATTTATAAAATAAACTCTAATGGCTTTTTGGAGTGGTTACGGTGTAGTCTGTCGATGTATATTAAGATTACTACGATAGCACATAGCCTTTATGATAAAAGCATGCAAATTAACATAGAAATCTGCAGGACTTTGCATATTTTCCAATAATTTAATACAAACAGGTCCAGATTTACAGAATCGTGCACAGAAATTGCATGTGCACATTTTTGCATGCGCATTTCTGACCTTAACTAGCAGAAAGAAAGGGAGGAACAGCTCACATGGTTCAGATCTGCACTAAGGTCTGTGAATTCGCATGCCAAATGAAACACAAGGCGACTTTTGACGGCCAAGTTAACCATCAAAAAGGTTTTTTAATGGAAATGCTGTCACACTCTTAACTAGAGTACTGCTGCCAGGCATCACATCAATAATGCAAACTTTGGAAGACAATCTTGCAAACTAAATAGCCAAGAATTCTGAAGTATTTCTAGAAAGAAAAAAGAAAAAAGGTGATCATTATGAAGAGGGGAGGAAGCCATCATGTGAAATTTAATTTTGCATTCAGATTTATTATTGTTATCTGTTCTCAGTGCTGAAATGCCTGTTTACTTGCAAAGGACAGTTTCTTTCCATAATGAATCATAGTAACACTTAAATTAAGCACAGTAAAAGAATGGTTAATGTCATAACACGCTGACAATTTAACCTGGCCAATATTTTTATTGCCTTGTACAATAAACCTAACAGAGCACAACTTGCTTTTTGACTGGTGGAAAATCGGTTATGAACCGCCAGGGAATGACCAATTTTTCAAATGCAGCCATTCAGTCACACTATAGCCACTAATACTTTTTTTTTTTCTGTACACTATTGCTGTTATAATCTTTTGAGGATATTTTATCACAGCAATAACCTCCTCAAAATCAGTCTTTACTGCAGTTAATGACTGGACAGCTGGAGCATTAACTGGCCTTGGCTTTGCCTCTAGCCATTAACTAACAAACCAGTTGTTATCCACAGGTAACAACCAATTTCTTGTAGAATTTTCTTGACAAAGTGTCTCACCGGATAAAAGTTGGGGTTTTTTTTCCCTTCTTTCCTCAGCTAAGATCTAGCAAGGGCAAGATAATATGTAGAGAAAGAATTGCGGAGAAGTAGCAGCAAGTAATAGTGCTGTGAAAGAAGTTAAATTATAAACCAAACCCCATAAAATGTTGATTGTTTACTCCTGCCAGAATTTTTGTAACATTAATAAAAGACTGCTCTATTATGTCTTGATCACTCGAGTGCAGAGCCTCGTCCTGAATTCGAGAGTGGACTTTGGGGGCTGTCGCTGGGCGCTGCAAGGGACAGTCCGCTCCCCCCCGGCCCCCACCTCAGGGAGAGACGGGAGCAAAGGCACGGCAGCTACTGGCCATTTAGGCAGAGAGAGAGGTAAGAAAATGAAGACAGCTTTTAAAGTGTCTTCCATCTTCCAAGCAAATGCGGAATAAAGATGTAAGATTAATTCTGTATATTTTATCCTTAATAAAACGGGTATTATTTTTGAGGGTCCTCATAAAATTTTAGCCTTTTCGCTTGCGGTTTGACGCTATGAAATGTTAACCTCTGTTTTGTTACAACGTTATTTTAAAACTAGGATTAGCAGATTCAGATTAAATCAGTACATTACCGAGAGGGTTTAAAGTAGAGATCCATGACATTGTTAAATAGTAGCAGAATAAGTAAAACGTACAAATGGAACACCCGTAAAAAGCCAAGCTCTATCATGCCATAAACAATGATGTTTTAAAACTGTTAATAGGCTTAATAACAGTTTATTATTTCACCTTAACCCTTTTTTATGCCTTGTTTTCTCTAGCTTTTGTCTTGGCTGTACTGAGCTGTTAATACCACTTCTTAAATTTTCCCCTCTAGGTATATTTTCCAGGAGTGAATATAAAGAAAAAGCAAATGCAGCCATGCATTTGCTTTCAAGAAACACAGGAGACACTATGCTCAAAAAACTTCAGAGCTAGGCTTTGGGATACAGCAAATATCTTGGCATCTACAGTAATTATAGAAGATTTCTAAAATCAAAGGCAGAAATCCTGAATCAGTAGGAGCTCGAATGACAGGTCAGTGCTTCCAAGGGGTCAGGATTCTCCCACAGTGTCCAAGTTTGCAGCCTCCCTCACAGCTCCTATCCACTCCGTGCACAGGCACCACGGCTTGCCCTCCTCCACTGTGGATTTCTATGTATTTCCAGATGTTTGCACAGGAGTCTTGCACAGTTTTTTATTGTCTACCAGAAACAAAAATTAATATCAACCAGAATTTCTAACCAGAGAGTCAATTTCAAATCATATTACACATGAAACTAGTTTAATCTGGAAAGACTTGGGGGATTCTTGGTAGTAAGGGTTTGTCCTGCACTCGAAATCGCTATGTATTTTGTGCACGTGCAAGTGGTTCCCTTTCTTTTAGGTACACTTATAGAACTGTCTCATGCGATCGGAGATTTCATTTGGGCATTGATGTAAGAATAGACCCCTTTCACTGCATGTGTACTAACTACCAATATTATTTGCGATTCAAGCATTTCTAGCAATTTGAAGTGATCCAATGATTTTTAAATCATTCTTAATTTCATAAGTCTACTCCTTTAATCTCTTTCAAATTACTGAAAATGTAAGGCATTCTAAACATTTCTGATCATTCTTCGCTGCTTTGGCCCCATAAAGCCAATCTTTTCCAAAGTTAAGCACTTAAAAATTTGAAGTACTCCAATAAATTTAAATTGGCATATTCTGTGCATATCAATTGAGAATTATTAGAGCATTAGTGCCTAGGAGTGATGGCTGAGGGCATGCAAACCAGTTCATACATTGATTTTTAATGACTTTTTATTGATTCTGTGCTTTTTAAACTTGATACCCTTAGGTTGCCTCTTACATAGAGTTAACAGATTTGTGATGATACGCTGAGTTTGGAAGAGGCATCTTTCTCTTCTTATGCTTTTTCTTTTCTCCTGATGGCTCAGTATTATAACTTTGCTCAGATGCAAATAGCAAACGCGCTTGATTTGTGGCTTTAACAGGATATGGCTCCTCGTGTTTGCCCAGCTTATCTGTAGACAAGGTTTATGTTCAAACCTTTAAGGGTCTCTCCTCCCCTCAGTGTGTGCACTCAGTGCTCACCAGCAGTGATGGATGCTCTAGGCCTGCACTGACAGGAGAAATAGGCTCCCTTGTAATTTTTAAATGTCAATCTTAATTTGTTGGGCCAAGATATTGTAGGTGTCATAAAGCACAAAGTGAAAATGTCCGTTAGTACTTTTACATTTTGAAAATTATTTATTTATATTATGAAATACACACACCTCTGTTCTGTATATAATTCCACTGTATTTATTAATATTTTAGTATTGACCTATTAACCAACACACTGCCAGTGCAAACTGCACTGGTGATAACTGGGATGAGCCTGCCATGGTGTCCACCCTCCTTTGGAGGAGGCAGACTGGGGATGGTGCACTGGCACAGAGGAAAGGCAGAGGGACCCTTTACCGCAGGGCTGGCCTGGGCTGGCAGGCTGCTGCAGGGGCTGGCTGCGGTGGCAGTTGGTGGCAGCCTGGGGACATGCCTGACTGATGCATCGGGAAGGCTCGGGGAAGCACCACTTTGAACCAGTTACACCACTGCCCTTCCTTGGGTGTGAGATGTGCTTTTTCCAAAGTTTTCCTCAGTGGGTCATAACAGGACAAGTGAGAATATTTCTAATAGATTCAATTCTTGTGGGTTTTTCAGTCCTTCTCCCCCGCTGCTTGGGCTGTGTTGTGTGAGCTTTTTCGGGAGCGATTCCAGTTCCATTTCGTAGGGAACCGAACGCTCACACTGCGTTGCTGTGATGTCGGTTGCTTGTAATATCCTTGCTGAGGACCCTGCCAGAAAGCCTGGTGACCATCACACGCAGGTGTCCCTCTCTCCCCTTGCTAGGCGAGATCCCCTCCAGCTGTGGTTAAGGCACGTAGCAGTCTGAGGAGACATTAATTGCTGCTAACTGCAATGGGCGCTTCTGTATTTAGGCTTTGTTTAGGGCAAATTCCTCTGCAATCGCATTGTTAGAAGCCATGGGTCTGTTAAAGTCGGAGTTATTAGGCCATGTGCTTTCTGTGTGTTGTCATAGTCAGAACAACACCAGTGCAAACGTCTGTGCTGGGCAGGGGAAGTGTTAAGTGAAGAATAAAAACAAGTCCAAATTCCCATTTGGAAACTGCATGCCTCAACAAATACCACTGTTCATAGCAAGTTATTAGCTTCTTGGTTGTAATTCTGGTCCTTTTCAAAAGGGAGGTGGAAAAAACCATGTAAAAGAGATTTCTGATACTGCACGGTATATTGAATGAACACCAGAAAGCTCCCCAGTCTGCCCGTTCCCATTTGCAGTTTGGATGTGGCTGAGGTAACACTTCTTTCTCCTTCTCCACGTGATTCCCTGTGTCTTCTGGTGGCAGCACCCTAGACATCCCAAAATGCACGTGAATAATGTGCCTTAAATTACAAATCTGAAATGTCCCCGTTTCCCTCAGGCCAGCTACGTGTGAGGGACCTGTAAGAAGTCTTTTCTCCCTTCTGAATAGGAAGCAGGTTTCCACTGTGGGCATTGTGAGGGTTTGCTGGTGGGCAGGAGCTGGTCTTCCTCTGCAGGGTACCACAGAGGGAAGGGTGGCATGTCTCCAGGTGAGAGGGCTGCCAGTCCCACTGGACTGGCAGGGGATTGCCCCCCCGAAGGTATGATGAGAAAATGGGAATTGGAGTTAAATGCTTAGGTGAGCGTTTGCTGGTAGACTTAGCTGAACTGTCTTTCCGTGTCTGCATCTGAACTGAACATCATGAAGTTTACTTCTTAGGGATGGTCTGCTCTGCACTGTTACTGTATGTGACCAAGCTACTAACAGCTTACCAAAAAGGTACAGTCTTCTCCTTCTTTTGTTCTTGCTATGGGCCTTCTAGTACTAGAAGATTTGGAGTGAGAAATGTCATTTATATATTTATTTAGAAGCTACTCTGAGTAACAGCACATTTACTAGTTTGCTTCATTTTTATGGATTTGATTCATTGCTTATTAAAGCCAATGGAAATCTTTCCATTGTTTTCGGTTGGTTCTGGCTCAGAACTTCTTGGTGCTTGACAGTATTTAGTAGGAGATGAAAGATCTGAACTTCTAAATCATGATATATTATGGTCTTCTGCAGTGCCTGTTTCTTAATTATATACATAATCCCAATATCTGTTGCAGTGTATTTCTGGGTGAGCAGTTTCTATTTTGTTAAATTTTCACAAGCATGCTGTAATGAAACAGTTAAATGAAACATCATCAATATCATATTTGTCACAAATAGGAAACTAAATATTGAGATCGGTTTTATCCATTCATTAGTTTATAGACACCAAGTCCTCTGAGGAATGTCACAAATTCCCTTGATGTCCCTCAGTGCTAGATTTAGCATTTGGATCTTTGATTTAACAGAAAGATACATTAAAAACTGATACAGTCAGACAGCTCCCTATGGGGTATACATCTATGTCGGCTTTTACGTCACAGTTATTTCAGTCAAGATTTGGCAGTAATTTATTTTATCCAAAAGTTGTTCTGGAATATGCTGTGCACTTTTCATAAGCATGTAGCGTCTTTTCAGAGGATAGCAGATCCACCATCTCAGCTTTTCCAGCATGGCTGTTACCCATACGTGTAGCTGAGACGCACACGTGGACCTGGATGTCTCCCTCCCCACACCTCTGGGCTGTGGCACGTGGCAGATGTGCTCTGCAGGAGCCCATGTCTTCCAGAGTACTGGGAGGTCCCACAGCTACAATATGCCATGGAGCCGTTTGCATTTCTAACAAAGTTCGGTATGATTGTGTTTTTGCCTTTTATGTTGACTTTCTAAAGGCATTCCAGTAGCTGGCATTTCCCTAAGGAATCTTTACTGAAACCATGGATTTCAAGTTACTATTATAACATATTACAGGACAATTAATTTGTAAGCACAGTTACCTGTCCAAGAAAGCAGATTCTGAGAAGAGATTCTTTTATCCTTTTAATGTAATGTATCATATAATGAAAACTAACCTATGTAGTTCAAATTCAGACATTAAAACAAGTATAAGAGGTTGGTATATACAATAAATTTCCCTTTGCCAGTTTACTCAGATAATTTAGACATTGCCTTTTCACTTTAACTCATTAAAACTTTCTTGCCAAGTTTACTTATCTGTGTTAAGAGTACAATTAATATTATAATTTTTAATTATCCACTTGGTTTTATCAGAGCCAAAGTGTTTCCTTAAGTGTGAATATCAAAATAAAGCCTATATTTTTTTAAGAAACCGAAGTGCTGCAATTTCACTAATTCCTTAATAATGCAAATATTTATGTATCTTTCTCCTTACTGTTTATGCATCAATAGTTGTGTTGTTTTGTTTTATTTTATAACCTTAGCATAATATACTACTGAAAGCTATATTTTGTACTACTTAATTCTGTACCACTCATTCTGATTTATGGCATCATTTTGTTTCCAGCTCACTCCTTATCTTCAAAAGGCTTGATCCAAAACTCATCAAATTCAGAGGAATAAATCCCAGTGGGCTTTGGATTAGTCTAGTAGGGTGAAATTGTGGACTTCACGAAGTTTGCATTACATGCGCAGATATGCAGTAGTGAGATTACTTGATAGATTTCTAATTCAGCTTCTTCTATTTAGGAGGAAGTTCTTGAGAATCCTGGCCATGCACTTGAAATTTAAGAGACCATTTTAGTTGCATATATTCATCCATTTTCTTACTATGACATTTGAGAATACGTTTATTTGCCAGTTTGATTTTATCATCATTATGGAGGACTCATGTTTCTAATTTCTCCTACAGGCTCTTGAATTGTTAATGTTAACTCCTACTGAACCCAACCTTGTTTTCTAACAGAGAGATACATTCTGAACTTGTATTGATGCTGGGCTGTTAAAAATATGTTCTTCAGGAATGACAGGTTTACAAGTCATAATAAAGTACAGCTCATCTCAAAAGTATGGAAAAGCATTAATGCAGAAGACATCTGGTAAATAATATTACAATGTATTTATCTTGTTATTTCTTAGTTATAAATGTACAGAGTGATAGACACAGAATTATGAAATTGATTTAAGCTCATCAGTGCAGCAGAAGCTTCTTTGTCATCTTGCTTTTCTTTTTCACCTGACATTGTTAAACTGGAACAACCTGGACATATCTTCCACTATATACCCACTAGAACATTCCTGGGTTTGCCATTACCTTGATAATTTGTAGTATTCTGGCTGCTTATGTATATAGACTGCTGCACACAAGATTGGTTTTATTAAATAAATACAGGAGGAGTGTGTTAATATGAAATGATTGTAACAGATACTACTAAATAATAATGTATGCTACAGGCTACCTTAAAATGCATTTTTGATATATGGCTGTGCTGCCTGATACGTAGCTATTGTGCAGCTGATTAGCTGTGGTGAGAAATTACTCATTCCCTTGTATTAACTACACTGTTTAACTACACTGTTTCCACCAATCAGTATGAAGTATGCCAACTTTGTTTAGCCTGTGCACTTGTGCAATGATGAACAAGTAATGCATAAAACAAACCCTCCTACCTAATCAAACATTCCTCAGAGATTTGAAAACAGAAACAAAGGGTAAATCCATTCATAGATTATAATGGTAAAACAAAATAAAGTTTGACATATGTATATAGAAACTCTGAACACATGATATGAATATTTTTTTAAACAACAACATGTTTGAATTATTAATAAATGCAAAAAATATGTTTTAACACAGTATGGAACAATTGGAAGGATATATTTCTTTAGAATCATGAGGGTCAGGAAAGATCTCTACTGAATACAAACACTATACATCTTTTTCCCCCTCTTGGTTTGTGTTTTAGCCTTTTCAAATGTCTGTCTCATTGTGAAACACTGCCATGGTTTTAGTTGAGAGAAGTTTCCCTTTTTCATCCTTGAGCCTGCAGTACAATCTTCATTCTCTGAGTATATAATAAATGAAGTTTGTTAACCTTCAGGGTGTGAAACCCATTTTTCTCTTCTTGTCCTAGGGTGTTAGGTGTTGAGCACAGCTGACGAGCAATTCTTTAGGGAGGACTGTACTGCTATCCAGGAGGGGGCTTACATTTAATTTTGTCATATATCCTGGTTGCCAGTTATTTGATTTTAAGATAATTGATGGATCTCTTTATGGGTATATTTTTTCTTAGTCATCAAGAAAGCTAAAAATATTTGATAAGAGTTATTTTATTGGAGAGTAGTAAATATCGACAGAATGAGATACCAGAAAGTTGGGGGTTTTTTTTCCGACTTTTTTTTCCCTTTATCTTAGGATTTGAGCAAACACAGTGCTTGCAGATTTGATGGGGACTGTGATGAGAGACCACTGTAGTCATTTTCACTGGTGACTGCACATTACTTAGGGGCCTCCATTCTGCCCTTCTCTACAATTCTTATTGACTTTAGTGGCTGCTGTGTGAACAGATAATGCACAAAATACTCATCAATGTAAATGCCATATATAAATAAAATCCTAAATTGAAACCATCATAAGCAAGTCGAAGTAAAGACAACGGAGTCTTTAGCATCAAGCCCTTTGAGGAAACAATGTGAGTGAACAATGCCAGCTTTGACTTTGAATTCCCAGTTGTGTGCTGGCTTGTACCCCAATTTTAACATTAATCAGAAGCTTTTCTGCATTTCATCTCCTCATTTATAAAAAATTCTTTGCTGAAAGGTTATATAAAACTCATTATTTACCTGAGTGACCAGAAAGGCTCTCAAAGTGCCATTCCAAGCTCTCGGGTGAATGCTTATTTATAGTTTTTTAATAGGCATTCATTACCTGATGGATTGGAAAGACTCTTTTTGAACCAGTTCCCGTCTATTGGTTAAATACAGATTGATAACTTTTTCTTAAAAAGCTTATTATTAACCAGATAAGCTCATCACCTTTGGATTTCTAAAGTGGTGATTAGTTTTAGCTTCCAAGGGTTTATTCAAGGTTTTCACTAGTGTAACTTAAATTTTGCCCAGTGGGCCATATTCTGGAAATGAATTACAGTAGTGCAATGCTTGCAAAACCCAGACTGCAGAAGTAACATGAGGCCGTTTGCACAAAGACATACCTCAAACCTATGCTGCTGCATGTCTGTTAGCTAGTCCAAGCACAAGGCATGGAGTAGGTAAAAGGGTGTAGCACATTTTAAAATGCCTGTGAGCTTGGTAGGAAACACATTGTTAGGCATATTTTGATGCCTAAAAAGACATAACAAGTCCTATTCACACTGTGCACTTTGCACAGTCTTTGAGCTTCACTCATTTTGCCTGGTGTAACATTCTGCTTCTGAGGATTTGCTTCTAGCTTAAATTGCTTTGGAAACAGAAAAAAACTTGCATTTTTTTACAAATGCAGTTTGGTAGTGTGGGCTCAGAAGTCCCATGCAAGCTACCTCTATAGTGATGGCAGGTTACCCCATGCAGTGGCTCCCGTTCTTTGCGAATGGAGATCCATTTCATTGCAGACATTTTTGCCTTGTTAGCGCCATAGGCGATGCTTCCTTGGCGTAGCTCCATCAAGCAGGCAGCTCTGGCTACTCACCCACCTCTGCAGCTGTTAGCACATCTGTAGGATTTCAGAATGACAAGTCCTGGCTAAAGAGGTGTAAAACAACATGGCCATACATGCTCGTGCCTTGTGCTCCTTGAGGGCTCGTCCAGTTTGTAACTTACATCTTAAAATGACACCCTTAAATAGCATCAGTTGAAGCTTAAATCCAAGATGAAATGGAGTAAGAAGAAAAAAGACCCTTAAACTTGCAATGTTCTGGGAAAATAGGTAGGCTGTTTGAATTGTCCGGGGCTTTCATATAGTTCCTAACAAACTTGAAAATTTGGAGCTTTGTTTTGTTTGGGGTTTTTTATTGCTAATTTATAGAGTGTAAGAATACCCGAGTTTTGGCTTTTGTCCCTTTCACTTCCCACTTTTTCTTCCATCGCTGAATTTTTAAGTTGGAAGTTTCCATCCTGTTCACACTTTTTCTCCTCCATGGCTTAAATATATGCAGCTAGGAGGATTGGTGAATGCTCAATCGAGTGAGTGGTTCTTTCTCATCTGTTTAGGTAGGGCAAGTTTTCAACCACCTGAAGACAACGCCTACATTTCGGTGTTACTTTCCAGTTGTGTCAGAGATGGTTTACCTTTGCATTCCTCTGATTATGCATAGATTCTTTCCAGAAAAACAAGACCCAAGTTTCTGATGTAAAATTAACTAGTATCTGGGGAAAAAAATCCTTTTGGTTGGATGAGAACATTGCAAATAAATACCAAAGCCTTAAAGCCCTTTGAGCTTAACAGAAAGGAAATCATAAAGGTCATAGGGCTAGTGTTCTTTGACACCACCTTTGCTATTGTAAAACTTTGGTGGAAATGTCTCTCTTAAATACTTAAAGTATTACTTTTTAGGAAACCAGTTTTGCATTTGGTTAAGAAATCCTTAAAATTCTGTTTAAAATAATGTAAGCAAAAATAACTGTACTCTTTGCCTCCCTCTGCTGGCTGTGCAGACAGAGTTAATTGGCTTCGCGTTGTGTGACCCTCTCATTCTAAGCTAGTATGTTGATTGTAGCGGTCTTCATTTCAAGGTTGGATAGAAATAGGTGGGGAAACAGCTATATATGAGCAGAATTATGGAAGCAGAGGAAATGTTGGAAGAAACAGCAAGTTTATTTTTGAGGCTTTAAATTATTAGAAACATATTTGTTATTAGAGAAGGTCCCTTTAACCTCTGCTGAACTCATATTCTGGACTGGTTTAGGTGAGGGCAGGAGAGTTGTACAAAATTTCTTTGAAGAAAGGCCAGGTGCTGAGGTATAGCAACAATATTTTGGCAGGAAAATGGCAAATCAAATCCAACTGTCCAAGAGGGCTGGATATGAGCAGAGCTGAACAAATCTTTGTGTGTACACACATCATTCAGGTGCTTTGCATTACACAGAGAGCTCTCCACTTCATCAGTTTTCAGATGTTCTGCTCTGCACTGGTGTCACTCTGTATTGATGTATATTTTTCACATACATATCATAGCCAGCACAGTCCTTTGTCCTGCTCCCAGAGCCTCTGCAGCTCTCCAGGGATGTTGCCTAAATCACTTTCAAGTGTCCAGCCTCCTGTGAGGATGTGAGGTAGTCTTCTCCGCTTTATTAGCGGTCTCAAAAAGCAACCCTGCAAGGGAACCTGTGGCACGGTAGAGCGGTGCCCATCTCACCCCACACCAGCCCTCTCCATGCAGTCAGCCTGGGCTGGAGGAGACATGGAGCTGGTGCTGCCACGGAGCCCCCCTCATGGCAAAGCCGGTGGACAGAGCAGGCAGAGCAGTGCCTCCCTCCAGGAAACCATTTTTCATGCTCCCAGGCATCAGTTTTAGTAGATTTTTGGGTTTGGTCCTGCGCCACTGTACCTGGATGTCTGGAGTGACCCTCTCAAGGGGCAGGTGTAGCAGTAGAGCTCATGGCCAAGAGGGCAAAATGAGTGGAAAGAGAAGGGTGTGCTTTTCATTAAGGCTAGTCAGGGGAAAAGAAAAAAATGGAGACGTAAGTATTATTTGGAATTGATAAAAACAACTCTTGGAGGCAAAGCAACAACACTGAATCTCCATTTCAGCTTTTCTTCAGGCATCCATACCCCGCTGTGCTGGCTGGGGCTGTGCTGAACCTCTCATGTCCCCCCACTCCAGGCCAGCCGCTCCCCCCTGCCGGTGCCCACCTGGGGGACCCCGCTGTGGCTCCCTCAGGCATGGCTGTGTTGGAGACTGTGGAGATGGAGAAGATGGAGGAAAGCCTGTGGTCTGCTATGGCTTGAACCGAATAGCTGATGTTTGTGGTAAGGGTACAACAACACACTGGGTATAAATCGTGGCTTTTCAGATATGCGTAGCAGTGGCAGTTAGTAAGAGCTCTAGGATTATTATTATCATTATTATTATTTTTAAAAAGAGCCTGTTATCTGTCCGTCTGGGTGGTATCCCTGGGGTCGGTGGGAGCAGGGGGCGAGCGGCCCCAGGCAGGCTGTGCTGGCCAT
The DNA here is from genome assembly GCF_015220075.1 of Falco rusticolus. Classification (NCBI taxonomy): domain Eukaryota; kingdom Metazoa; phylum Chordata; class Aves; order Falconiformes; family Falconidae; genus Falco; species Falco rusticolus. The sequence continues at coordinate 13,544,497 of NC_051201.1, read as the reverse complement.
GCCGCCATCGCACCCCATGGCTGAGGGCCCGGTGCCCTGTTCCCTCTGGGCCCAGCGCGGCGGCTGTGTTTTGAGGTGAAGCTGTGGGTGAGCTCTGCCCTGACCCCGAGTCCCTCCGTCGTCTCCTGCCCACGTGGGCAGGTCTGTGGCAGTGTTTCTTGTCTGCCATGACCGTGCTGGGGACAGTCGTGCTTGGCACACCACAGCCTGGCGTGGCCAGCCTGTGGGGACAACGCGGCAGGCCCAGAGGTCAGGCCTTGCCTGGGGTGGGGACGCTGCTGAGGCAGAGAGGGAGGCACCATCTTTGAGGCCGCCTCACAGCACAGCCTGTGTGCTGGACCACTGAGGAGAGACGTTCCTCACTGAATCGTTTGGGGAAACCTCCCTAAAAGTGGCTTGCGGTCTGCCAGGGATCTCTTAAGATCTTCCCAAAACATCCCAAACTTCCTTCAGCCCGAGTCACCAAACTGACAGAGAAGAGGTATTTCTGTCCAGACACTGGCACCTACCAAAGCCGCCGTATATGAGGCAATACTGTAGTTCAGCAAATGATGAATACATTTCAGTGTTCATTGCTGCCGGCATCCACAAAGCGTGAGGTACCGACCACCTGGGGACAGCCCCGTGCCGGCATGCAGAGCTCTGCACAGGTAAGCAAAGTGCCTTGCAGATGGGCCAGGCAATGTCAGATGGTGAAGGCAGTACTGGTGTAATGGCCTTGATTACTGTAATGCAGGGCTTAAATTGTAAAACCGTAGTTTAAAAGGTACGATATATACATTTTCATCCTATCCTTAAAATTTGCTGTTTGCTTTGAGTGTTTATCTGCAAATTTTCTGACAGCGCAATGGCTTAAATGTGGCAATGTCTGAGGTGATCGTGGAGGCAACTGGGAGGGCAGCCTGTGCTCTGGGATGGAGGTGCAGGCAGGGCTGCTGGCACGGGCAGCATGGGACAGCAGGCAGCGGGGAAGGCTGCATGCAACTGGCAGAGGGAAGGGAGTGCTGAGGTGGAACAGGGGATCCATCAGAGCAGCTGGTGGGAAGTATTGGTGTTCATCCGTAAGGGAGAGCAAGCTGAATGCTGGGGCAGGCCACGAGGTTATAATCGTTAGAAACCTAGGGTTTGCTGTCATCTTTGGAACCAGGATGGAAAAAAATAGGAGAAGTTTAAGGGAAGGGGTGAAAAGTGGTATATTGGTTTGATTAGTTGAGTAAGAAATGCTTACCCAAAACATTATTCCTGAGTCTTACCTTGGAGATAAGATCTCAGCATCTCTTTTAAATAGCCCCTGAAGACCTTTGACAGCCCGAGAACAGGTTATATGTGAATTTGCTCCAAGAGCTGGGTCAGTGCTAATGCACTTTAAAGTCGAAGTTCAGCTATTATTTAGGATATTTTCCCCAGCACTTTCTCCTCTTGGTCAATCATAATTCCTAGTGATTACAGCTGGGGAAGCTGACCTGCTATACCAATCCCACATAAATTTAAATGCTAAAGTTTAAAACCTGGAGCAACAGTTGTCTCCTGATCTTCTATATTCTGCTTGTATTGCCCCTTTTGCTCTTGCTTTTTTGGAGGATATTTGAGCCCTCATGTTGAATGGGAGATGCTCACAAGAAGTATGTCCTGCATGGGGTTATAAAAGCTGTATCTTTATTCTGGAAGCAGAATTTGCTCGATTCCACTAGGTGGATCTATTGAGAACATTGTTCACTATTTAATGTAAAAAATGTCTTTTGCTTTGGGGAAAAAAAAAAAAAAAAAAAGAAGCCTTTCTTTTTTACCACTTTACTTAGCTTCTTATGTTCTATAGAAATACAAAGATAACCAGTTTTGTTCATAGAAAGCTCTACAGCTATGCATCAGTCTGTCAGCCAGTAATACTTTGAGGGACCTGTCTCTTCTTTCCAGTTTTGCCCTTGTTTTGCAAAGGAAAAGGGTCAGTGCTGCCAGTGCTGTGAGAGGCAGGTGCGCCTCCACAGTGGCCCAGTTTTAGATGCGGCTTCCATTGCGTATCTTCCTGCTGTCTATTTTGTACTTTCTCCTGGATCCTTTCTTGATGACTGTGTTTTGATGAATTGTTGCAAAGACTTTGTAACAAAATGTGGCCAACATAGACTCCTGGCCTTAGCATATGCCTTTACTTGACCCGTGCAAGTTGCTTGTGATGTCAGGCTCAATGATACATGACTGCTATGCTGAGGATGTAGATTTATCTCCTAAAAAGAAAAGTTTTTTTTTTTTGTACAAGTTCTGATTACCTCTACCACTGAATTCCTGTGATGATGATATATACAAACTTTGCTGATCAAATCTATTAAGAGATACTTATTTTGGCCATGGCCCCTGGGAAATAGACAGCTTGTTCTCAAATGGGTTCTGCTTCTGGTTGTTTTGAAAGCTGGGATCTCAGAGTCCTTTTTTCCAGGAAGCTTTTTTACACAGTCTGTATGAGTGGGAATGCCTCCATTCACCTTGTCAGTTTGCTGGGGTTCTGCCCAGGAAACCCCCATGTTTGTAACAGGCATTTTCGAAGGGATTTCCCTTTTTCCTGTGAAAGTGTTTTATTTATGTCTTCTTGAACCATGCTTCAGCAACTTTCTTGCTGGATGACTTGTGTTTTCACTGGCTCAGACTGCCATGTAGATCGCACCACCTGTTCCAGAGTTTGCTGAAACATTTACTGTAAGTTTTCTGGAATTCCTTATTTAATGTCCCTGCTATTAGATGGTTCTTTTAATGTGCTTTTTCTTATCAATATTAAAGACCTGACTTCTGCTTTTCCTTGGAAAAGATACCCCCTCCTAAAGGTGTTAAGCTTTCAATGGGCTTCTGCAGCATTTGTTAAAAGAATGCCCAGTTGCTTATCACTTCTCGTTAGGAAGGAAATGCTGATCACACCTTTTAAGAACAAAGGCAGGATTATTCCTCAGTCCTTCCTCATAAAGCAAACAACTTATAAATATTAAATATATAAAGCTAATGTTTCTCCCCCACCTATCGTGCAAATTGCTGTATGACCACCTGTCTGTCACTTCTTTCCTGTATAGAGCCTCTTAAAATACTCCTCCGACCTGGGCTTTTCATTGAGCTCATCAAACTTGTAAGATTGGGGATTTTCTTCCCTCTTATATAAGTCTGTCTGAAACAAGAACTTCTGAAAGGCTGTCATTCTGCTAAGGTAGAAATCACGGGGAAAGGTAATGTTGCCTGGCCAAAGAGCACAGCTCTCATTTCCTCTCATCCTACTTTTTGAGGTTTGACAAGTCTGTAGCTGATAGCTTCTGCTCCCTGAGAAGGTTCCTACTATGTTCTAAGTGCAAGAATCTTGCAAAGGTAAACATTTGTCTCTTCTGCTCGTCTCCTCCCTCCTTTGCAGTGTTTTTGCCTAGTTTTAAAGAAGCAGTATACATCTGCCTACCCATGGAGGAGATACAAAAGGGAATTAAATCAACCAAAGAAGTTGGAGAAGTAGCTGGGGACAGTTGAGAGGACATGAAGGCTTTGAAGAGAAAAAACCTTTCTCTGGATGCAAGAGGAGGATAAAGGAACAGCACTCAAAAGATGGGGAGAAATAGGAAGGAATACTGGATGGAAGTACGAGAGTGCTGATGTTGTCTGGGAATATTATAAATTCTGAGAGAGGACTGACCAAAGTCTTCCTGAACTCATGTCTGAGATCTTCTGAACCCCATCTAACCAGTACACATTACTCAGGTGCTGGAGCCTGTCATTGGGTCAATAAAATTTGGAGGTCTCTTGTCTTCAGGATGTATTCAGCTCATGGACTTGCACTATCCCTTCATGGTCCATTTTGTGAAGGCTTGGCCACCCCAGCCCAAATAATCATGTTTATGTGGCCCTGGGGAAAAGAGTTTTGATCAATCTTGTTAAGAGTATCCTCCCCTGACAGCACTATTGCCTGCCTGTAGTAGCCCGCTCTTCCAGATTTTGAGAAGTCTTTGCTTGACATTTTCTTCCTGTAGAGCTGAGTTGGATGGTCATCCGGACCATCCAACTGACTATGGAAAAAATTAAAACTGACTGGACATTCACCAGTGGTGGACCACAGCTCTGCCCTCAGTTTAGAGAGGGTTTAGCACTTAATCTCAATTTCCCGTGAGATGATTCTTAGTCTCTGTCCATTTGAAAGTTTCTGGAGGGAAATTCCTGTTCCCTTCAGAAAAGAAAGTCAAGGAGAAATACTTTAATTTTTGCAAGGATGAGAGTCAAAACCCTCATGCTCATGCTGTTTTCCCTCCATTCGTTGTCCTTAAACCAGCATCAGGCACTTACGCCAGATGACCAGGAAATCCCAGTTAGATGTCTAAAGCTCCTCTGCTGTCAGTTGCTGTTTCACCTATCTCTAGTCAATATTCTTATCTTTGTCTCAGGAAAAAGAACCATGGGGTTTTCCTGAGCTCTCATCCTCCTGTAACTCTTTGTGTGGTGCTCTGAAATCTCCTGTCTGCCAGTGATTCCAGGTAGCTTGATTTGGCCCCTGCTCCAAAATGCCATCGCCTCCTGTGTGGTTTGTATTATGAAGCCCTAGGTCATGGAAATCATAAGGTGAAATCTGATATTTTTAAAAAAAGGTATAGCTCATTCTTTTATGAGACTGCTAATAATGTTCAGCCTTGACAGGGTTAAAAGGCAACATCCATTTCCCCATTATCTTGTTTAAAAAGTGCCTTTTTTAAAGTCCATATGGCGACTTCCTTTCGACCTGCTTTCCCATCCTCGTCTCTTTGTCAGGGCTGTCACTTATAAAGAATCACTTGACTTACAATAACAAGTTCAAAAGAAGACAGAATATAATCAGTTGATCCACGAAGAATTGAAATAAAGAACACCCCCACTGCTCCAGTTATCATTCCCATAGAGATAGTGATATTATTGATGTGATTGCTATGCTAATTTCTATAGAAAAAACTTGTATTTTGGAATTTGTTCAAAGAGAATTTCAGACACATCAAATTGGAAAATGCAGAGTGAATTCCTAAACTTTTTCGTATAGGCATGGGAATCTTTTTTTTTTTTTTAACATTGAATAGCTCTGAACAACTATTTATAAACTTCACTTAAAAAATCAATTGGAAAAATCTGGCTAATTTTTTTCAGTTATAGAAAGTTAATTTACTGCAGTTCCAGGAAAAAAAAAAAAAAAAAAAAGTCCTATTGTACCTTTAGGGTTATTAATATCACCCCCATAACCTGCAGAAGTGGTATTGGACCACAGACTCCAGAAACAGAGGCTCGGGATTATAAAAGATGGGTACATTTAAGTCCAGTGTTTAGGAACAGCTAATTAATCTATACCCCTTCCTCTGCAATTCCATAGTCCCTCTGGGAATTGCCACAAACATAAACTTTTTTTTTTCTTGGACTCCTATTTTAACTAGAAGGTTTCGGCTTGTGATGTTATGCTTTTTATGTAGTAAACTGATTTAAAATGTATGCCAGTCATCTTCAGGGAACTCATTTCAGTCAAGATGAAACTAGTCTTACCTGAATCAATGTTTTAAGTGTCCCTGTGGCTCGGCATTTTGAATAATCAATCTGTCTCCATCGCTTCTTAATCATGCGCATCACAGTCTTTTTTATTTGTCAACCCTTTCGGATCCTGGCTTTTTGTTATTAACATGCCCCTAATGTCACATGCAAGCCTTTTCTTTAAAACAAGCTGCTCATTGGTGTATTTTGATACTTTTTATTATTACTAAATCTTTTTTCCCATAATTACACCACAATCATTATATAATCCCATAACAAAGAGTCTATTGAGGCACCATGCTTTTGTCAACTATGGGACACAGAATCCATAATTGCATTATTCAGCTTCCCCCCCCCCCCCGCCCCCCCCCGCCCCCCCCCTGCTTTGTAGAAACACAACCTATTTCACCAGTCACATTTGCACCTTGTTTGCTTGGTTATATATTATTTACTAAATCGTTGCCCTGCGGATAAACCTTGTAAAGTTGCTTTAAAAAAGTTATTTGTTTGATAATTAAGTCCTGAAAACCCATCGTTTAATGATTATTCCGAACCCATAAGGCAGAGAACCTCCATGACGTTTTTCTCTAAGTTTAATTACCGTATGCTAATTTCCTTGCCTACTACGTGATTAATTAAAATCATATTTTCATAATCATTTGGCACTAGTATTGTTTTAGAATTATCATGATCCCCTAAATAGTGTATGTAAATAAAGTCGGCTCTAATGGAAAGAATCAAAATGCAACGCTGAGGACCTTTATGTGTTTGTATGCATGCGATTGGCAACATAACTGGCTTATTTACATTAAATACGCCACAAGGTTACAGTGCAGATCAACGTCACTTTATCGCTGATTACTTCTCTTAAACGCCGGAGCGGTGACTGATGCTCCGGTCCCCCTGTCCACCAAGGTTTCCCCGGGAGTTTTTTTTTTTAGGAGAAACAGACTTTGCATAGTTTCGGGAGCAGGTAAGAAGGGCGCTTTGTGGAGCCCGGCGCTGCCCCCGGGGGCTCGGCGGGGTTTGCGGGGCGCGGGCAGGGGCGGCGGGGCGCGGGCGCGGGGGCTGCGCGGGCGCGGGGGCTGCGCGGGGCGCGGGCAGCGGCGCTGGCCGTGGGGCTGCGGAGCGGCGCGGGCTCCTCGGGGTGTTTACACGGGCTCAAGGTCACGACCAAGCTGCGCCGGGTTAAATGGTTTCTTAGTTGCTAGACAGGGAGAAAAAATGGACGATCACAGACCATTCTTTGTAGATTATTATATCAAGGGTTCAGCTTTTGGCTCATCAAAGCTAAATGCCGCAAGACCTATCTAGTTGCTGTGAATTATGCCAAGACGACAATGGAGTGCTTTTTTAATGGTACAATGCATTTCACCTACCAGATAGGGGGAGTCCACGCTGAGAGATGGGGATGTCTTGTGATGTTGGGTGATCAGTATCAATGAAGGGGGTTATTCTGAAAAGAGACAGATTAAAATAAAGCGCTCTTTGCTCGGGATGTGCTGGAAGCAGTTGGGAGGGCTACCCGGAGCGGGCGGCCGCGGCAGCCCCGCGCCGCACTTTTCCCCCTCCGCACAAGAAAATGATCAAGTCAATCATGTGGACATGCTTCATTATTCATTGAACACAATCTTTTACAACGCTCCGTTTACGTGCGGGAGTTTCTTCTACGCTTTGCTTTAAATTTTAAGGTAAGAAAGACAAAGGTAAAAAGGGGGTTTTTGAGGATCCGGGAGGCTCCCGCGAGCCATCAAAGAGGCTCCAAAGTCAGTCCGGAGTATGTTTTTGTTTTTTATTTCTTTTTAATCATCGCAATGGGGCCTGCGTTTTCCACCGTGATTAAAAAATACAGTATAATTAAATATCCATAGCAGTGACGTTTGCAAGCAGGGCTGTCAGGGGAAAAGCAGAAAATAATGAAAGGAGCGGAGAAGCCATTGAATGGCGCTATAGAACTTAGCCTGAAGAAAACCCTACGTTTTTCCTCTTTCTCTCTCGTTTCTTTTAAAACCGTTACTTTACAAAAAAGGAGCGGGCGGGCGGGCGAGGCGAGGCGAGGCGAGGGGAGGCGAGTGCCGGCGGCGGCGGCCGCGACGCTGCCCGGGGGCCGCCCGCCCGCCCGCCGTCCCCAGCCCGCACCGACCCTGCCCTTAACTTGCCCAGAAACTTTTTGTTTTAAAGGGTTGCAGCGGCGCAAACTTTGCTGAAGTGACTTTAAACGCGGGCCCCCCCCTCCCTCCCTCCCTCCCCCCTTAGGATCCCGGCTAATCGTGGTGTAATTTGTAAACTCCCCCCCCTCTTTTTTTTTTTTTTTTTTTTTTTAATCAAAGTTAGCTGATGCATACCATGTGTCAAACTTGTGAGATTCAAGTGCCTAAGAGACCTGCCATTTTGTGCTCTAATCGACCTCTTATGAATAGGAGCCGTGCATAATGCTGCGAGGAGCGTTGTGACATTCAAGTAGGCACTAAATGTCAGGCCAGGTCTCAGCCCTTTCGGGGGGAGCGGAGCGCGCCCGGCGGCGCCGCGGGGAGCGGGGAGGCACCTGCCAGCCCGCCGCCGGGGCTTTTGTCAGCGCCCGGAGAAAGTAACAGGTTAAGGAGGAAACTTAAATGGCAATCCCCGAGGGGGGGTGGGGTGGGGGGGGTGGGGAGCATCCCCTTCCCGGTGGCGCGCTGTGCGCGGGCGCGGAGGGCCGCGGGGGCGCCGCTGTGCGCGGGGCAGCGGGCTCGCTCCGGCGCGGGGGCTGCGCGGGGCTGGCGAGGGGTGGGGGTGGGGGGGCACCGGGCCGGCGGCGGGATTAACGGGGAGGGGGGAGGAAGGAGAGATTCTTTGATGCTGTGTAGGAAAGAATCCAGATTTTAATGCGCCCATCTGTTGCAGTTTTGCAAATAATTAATATATATGGGGGGTGTGGGGGGTGTGTGAGGGGCTGAGGGGAGCGGTGCCGCCTGTGAACTTTAACGCGAAATAAAAGGTCGCGAAGATTTATGCTTTTTTTTTTCGGAAGGTCCGCGGCTCCCGCGGGGCGGCTCGCACGGGCTCCATCCGAAAAGTTAGTTGCCGGCGTCCCCCGCCGCGGCGGCGGGGCTGGGGGCACGGTCCGCCTGCGCGGAGCCCCCCGCGGGCCGCGGGTGCCGGCGCCCGGGGCGGGCGCGGCGGGGAGGGCTCCGGCCGCCGCCTGCCTGCGCGGCGGGCATTGTTTCGGGGTGCGTGCGGCGGATATGGCCGTGTCTGAGACTGTCGAGGCGGAGACGTGATTTGTCAGAGCCCTTCGTTTTCACTTCAGCCACCGCCGGGCCGGGGAGCGGCGGTGGGGCCCGGCGCGGCGCGGTGCGGTGCGGAGCGGAGCGGAGCGGAGCGGCGGGGCAGGGGCGCGGGGCGCGGGCCCGGCGGGGCGGGCGCGGCTGCCCGGCCGCCCGCGGCTGGAGCGCTCCGCGGGGCCGTGCATTCCCCCCGCCGCCGCCCCCCACCCCACCCCCCCCCCGTGCAGTTTAAAATAAATCCAACAGGGGCCGTGTTTGCTGAGCTGATTTGACCGGTTGATACAGATAGCAGCGGCGAGCCTCCTCGCTTATGTGGAAAAAGACTATTTTAAGTGTCATAATTAAGTTTAGAAGCCTTGTTTGGGCTCATTCACTGCTTGAAATAAAAAGGACTGGCTGCTTTTAGACCATTTCTGAAGGGGTTGGCTAAGCGCCTCTGCACGTTCACTTGGAGAAGAATGTTTTCTTTTCTAGTTTAATATTAGAAACTATATTTTTACTTGTTTAAACCGGATTTATTATTCCTGTGGAGATTTTTTTCTCTCCCCCCCCCCCTTCCTATCACTCAAATCTTTGTTCATTGTTCATTGACTGTGGAAGGCTGCTTAAATGTACGGAGAGAGGGGGGAGGCCCCCTTGCTGGTTTGATGTTGAAATAGTAAACCTGAATGAGGAGGGTGGCTGGAAAAGTGGACATTGCAGCTTTAATTAACTTCAAGATGCTTCGGCGAGGACCAGAGCGTAGTAGTGACGTTGCCTCATAAATCTGTCCAGTACAGTGCGTTGCATTGAACTATTACAGTATCACCGTCATATTGAATATTCACTACCTATCCGGGAGCAGATTTGCATAATTGGATCTTTTTTAAATGAAACTTGTTTGCAAAAAACCAAACAAAACTAAAAAAACAAAAGCCCAAGTGAAAACCGCGGCGATCTGCATGATTATAAAGGGTTCAAACATATCCGAAAAGTAAGTGACCTGCATAAGTACATCAATAGGTTAAGTGCAAATAAGATGAGAAGTGCTTCTGAAAGCTGTACATTCCCTATGTGGTCTCTTGGGTTATTTCTCAATAGCGGGATTTTTTTGTAGCCTCAGGGATTTTAGGTTTTCTGTCTGCTTTCATAACTTTTTCCCTCACAGTTCTTATACAAGGTGAGGCTTTTGTACCGTGCCTGTGTACCTGTAGTGATATTTTTTTAAGAAAATAGATTAGCAGTTTGTAATTTGTGCTTGTTTGAGTTGCATAATTACAGCTACCGTGGAAGGGAAATGTGTATTGCTGTTGTATTTCTGATCATTGAATAGATCATCACTAAATACTTTGGAATATTCAAAGATTGTGTGTGTATGTGTTTGTGTACGCTTAAAAATTGACTTAGCTAACTAAGCTGTTACTTCTTAAATCGTAGAGGCAACTAATTTTTAATGTGTATGTGTGTCCGTCCCCCGTTTGATGGAGGATGAAGATGACTGAAGTAATTAAAAATACCAGAAATTTTTAGAGTGAATTTGTAGATTATCTGTAAAACCCATCCCCTCCTAACCGAGTGGCTGGCTTACAATACCGCAGTTTTGGATCAGGCAGGTTTAGAAGTATTTTGTAAAATCAGATGCTGGTGTTTCAGATGCTGCGAGGACAAAGTTGAGGAGCGAAGGCAGTTGAAAGCGTCGCCTCCTGGGGAAGGGGAGCAGCGATCGGTGGGGCAAGCCGAGCTGAAGTGCAAAGTCCGCGTGCAGCCCAAGCCTTGCCCTGGCTCTCCCCCCTCGCTGAAGGCTGCTTTAGTTATGATGTCATTCTGATAGTGGAGAGCAAATGTCTCCTGATTCTACCATTAAACGCCTGGCTGATTTGCCTGATAATGATAGCATTGACGTCCTGCTCCTTGACAAATGCAAGCCCTATGAGCCCTATGAATTAACTTTTTTCCTATAGATGGGAGCTAGCTAGCTTTACGACTCGTGACTGTAGCAGCACTTCTTTGACAGATTACTTTGAACCTTCTCATTTGTGCAACAACCCCCCTTCCCTAAAAACCACTTCTGCTAGGCTGCTAGCAGACCCCTGTACAGTTTGGGCCTGATCTGCAGAGCTGCTGAGCACTCATCACTTCCACTGACTTCAGATGGAGTTGTGGGTGCTCAGCAGCTTTGAAAATCAGGCCCTGTGTTCAGTCAACAGCTGATGCATTTTTTGGCTTGTTTGGGGGTTTTTTTTTGTTGTTGTTGTTATTTTTTTTTAAGTTAGACAGCTAAAGAGGGTTCTATGATTTCTAGTCATTATAAAAATATTTGTAAATAGCTTGAGATGTTTGTCCCAGTCTGTTCTGTTTTCCCCTTTCTGCTATCCTTTTTTAAATTTTATTTTTAATTCATCTTCTAGTGGATGTGCTGTTAATCTTTGGAAGAAAAGAATCGGAAATGAGTTGTTTAAAGTTTTCAGAATGTTGTAGAAAGAAAATGTCTCCAGTTTAGTAACAAGTGCTTAGAGAATCGATTGCTGTTTCAGAACGTGCACTAGAAGAGAGTCTTGGTACAGTTGCTAAACCCTGCGATTGGGTGCACTTTCTCATAGCTGCTCTGTCTTCAGATTTTGCTTGTGACTTTGAATTTCTATCACTGCAGGTAAATGAGATTTAACGTGATTTCTTTTTTTTTCTAAAGTGCCAGTGGCTTAAACTTTGTTTTCATTTGCTGTTCAAATGATGACAATTAACAACTGCAGATGTAAGAAAGGTTAGTCTCTGTATTACATTTGCAGGGAATGTATCTAAAATATTTGCATGCTAAAGCTGTGTTTTGCAAATGAGTTCCTGAAGATACAAGTTCCTATGATGGAAATACTGTATTAAAACACTTCTAATAAATTGACTATGACTTTATCAATTGTAAAGAAGAAAAAGGAATTGTTCTACGGGCTTTTTGACTTCTGAATTTATTTGAGCTCTAATACTCAGCAAGTTGTCTGGCACTGTCTTCACTGTAGACTTTTATATAATGAACAGGCTGATTGTCATATTTTTGTCCATGCTAGAGGCCAATAACCCAACCCATTCATTATCAGAAGAGAGTAGCCTGCAAGTTGCAACATCAGTACCACTGTTTTGCTTGCAGCAGTGAAGACAGTGCTGAGATCAGAAATTGTGATCTTCAGTACAGAAAGCTGACACATTAGGTTGTTTACCCACCATGGGAGCCTTAGGTGACCAAAGAGATTTGCATTAGAACAGACGTAGAAAATCCACTAGTCCATTAAAATGGGCTGTGCTTATTCCCTGGGAAGCACAAGTTCCATCAAGTGTAGGAAAATCAGTAGAAGTAATTTTTCCAAATGTTGATTTTTGCTTAAAGTTGACTTTGAATTGCACAGGTGTTTTTAGAGTGCCTTGACTGGAAAAAAAAAAAAGAAAAAAGGCATTAAAAAAAAAGCGCATGGATTTATATGAACTTTATAAAAAATGGAAAAGAAACCCACAAATAGATTTATTTTTCTGATTTGAAAGAGGACAATTAAAGCTTTTTAGTATCTTCTGATTTACTGTGGTGTTTTAATAGGATTTGTAAGTAAATTTAAATTTTAATATCTGAATTTTTCTCAGATACCTGAATAGATGTATATCGACTCTTCAAAATGCTAAAAGCAGTACGATCTTGAAAAGCCATTTTTCTGTTCTCTCATTCACACCTTGCATTTTCAGAGGTGCAAGCAATTTGGATTCAGGGAAGGAGAACACCGGTGAAAAAATAGAATACATATTCTTTCTTTTATAGAAACATGAATAAACTTATTTCTGGCAACTGTAGATGGAAATCCAAATTTCTCTAGTGAAGACACTCTGGGCACAGATGTTCGCAGAAAGGGAAAAAAGGATGAACTACTGAAAGATAATATGTAAAAGTAAAATAACTCTTGAGATGCTTAGTTGGATGATCTTAGGGTTATTGTATGGATGTGTGGTTCTAGCTTCCAGTTGTGTGGCCGAATAAGGAATATGAACTTTTTTGAGACACTGATCAGAATCTGACCTTGGGTAGAAACAAGTGAAAATTGAAATGATTTGATGGATGTTTGTTGCTTAACGTGAAATAACTTGAGTAGTGTCTGTTTAAATCTCAGTGGATCACAGTAACTGCTGTGACATTTTCACTCCTATTGGAAGCTTAAGCAATGAAGCCAAGCACTAAGAGATTTGAAACATCGTTTCAGAGGTAGCAGAGATCCAGATCAGGGAAGGGTAGCAAGCAGGGCATTGCGTTGCCTCTGCCGAACTGCACCAATGCTGTGACTAAACACGCTCCCAGAGGGAAAATTCTTCCAGTATTCTGAATTTGGCACCTTTCCCTTATATTTAAATATGCTCTAATTTTCAGGTGCATCTTACTAGATAACCAGATGCATCAAAAAAGCAAGAGTTATAGAGGAGTAATTATAATTAGCTTAGTTGTCTGTATTTTTTTAAAAAAATGTAAGATGGGGCCTTGAAAGTATTTTAAAGTTGCTGTTTTATAGTGTCTTACTCTAAATACTCCATGTGAGATTGTTTTCTAAAGAGATGGGTTCATCAGGTCAAGTTGAACTATATTAAAGACAAACAATTTTGTTATAATCTGACTGTCTTTTAAACACAGATGAAGAAAACAGAACTAAAATAGCCACAGCAGCCTCAGTATCCGATCTTTTCTCCATTGTGCACTGCAGTGTTCAAGACTCGTATAACCAAAATAAAAACTAGGTTATTCCTTACAAGTATTTGTCATGTTATGAAAAAAGCAGCACTGCCTATCATGGTAGGACATTAGCAGAGAGTTCTGCAGGTAGCAGTGCCTGGGAAATAATGGTGATGGCTTTGATGGCACTCCCATAGCATGGGGCAAGCAACAGAGCTAGTTCTTCAAACCAGCTGCTCATTTCTGGTGCATTAGTGTTAAGCGGTCCAGCTGTAAGCATCTTGGACTTCCAGAGGGAGCGAGCACTTGTCGGGAGGGTGGAAGTTGCTGGAGATCAGGCAGTAACATATTCAACCAGTATAATCAGGGGTTATTGCAGGTGGGCTACCCACAGTGCCAGGGAAAGGCTGCTTGGGAAAATTTGTTCCTGTCTCAATTTTGTGAACAGGAGAAGCAGGAGAGGGGGGGAAAAAGGAGAGTATGAGCTGACTTTCACCCCCATGGCCTGTGTAAGGGTGAAGGGGCGGCTGGCTGTGGGGGGCGCTGCCCACAGCTCCTGCTTTGCTTTGGGACAGCCAGGGACGTCCCAGGGAGCCTTCCTTGCCATCATCCTCCAGTGGGCCGGGGTATCACAGTGCAAAGGGATAAATGGCAGTCCTGATTCTTCCTTTTATAATACACTTGTTTCAGCCTTAATGTGAGTTTTGTTATAGTTTGTGTTGGTTTTTTTTTTTTTAACTGTGATAAGCGCTGTTACAAACTTTTCCTCTTTTTTTATGCCTTTGGGTTATTCCGCAGCAGTCAATGGTTGTTTGTGAGGAGGATGGGAGCACTGCTGAGCTCATCAGTGCTACAGAGGGCTTGCTATCAGGTACCACAATCTACTTGGTCACAACAGGGCTGTGTATATTGCTTCCTCGGTAGTCCTGGCCCCTGCTGATCTAGGAGTTAGCCCCAGTAATCCACGTGATAGCACTGTGCTAGGTTGCCAAGCTGGCCTTATATTTATTTTTCCAAATGATAGAATACTGTATTAACATTGTTTTATTTCACTCTCGTAAGTTGGTCTCCACAGATTTGTGCAGACATTGTTACCATCAGTCTTTTGTCATTGGAATATCAGTGGTAGATATAGATAGATATGGATAGGTCCCTTTAATCTAAAATTTAGAAAAGCATGAATAAATAGGAAACTCAGGCAGAATTACTTCATGAAAAGGATAATAAACATATGGAATAAATTACCAGCAAGGAAAGGATAAATGAGTTCAAGGGAAGCCTAGGTTTGTTTCTTGAGAAAGAGCATGTGAAAGCTAGGGTGAAGAAAGCAAGGAGGTGTAAAGTCAGGTTTCTGTTAACAAAGGCTAACATGGTGGGCTGGATGTTCAATTCCTAACATTTCTTTTGATGACTCTGTACGGATGGGTTACATTTTAGTTTCATGTGTGTTTGTTAACATTGGCTCTCTAGGTCTACATGTAGGTTTTTTTCAGGGCTCCATAGAAATATTAAAACATAGGGCAGTGCAACATTTTGGTTTTGATACCAGTTTTCGTTGAGGGAGTGATGTGAAGTGTTGATTGAGCAGATTAGGGAAAAATCTTGCCTCCTCTATCTACTATAAACTAACTAAAGGTGTTAGTTTATAACAGGAGAAGCAGAAACTGCCTTCTATTTAGTGGCCAAGGACTTTTGATAGGTGTTTGCACTGCTTCAATCATATCAGTGCTGGAATAGTTCTGAAAAAAACCCCGCATGTAGACAAGCTCGGTTGTCTTTTGCGGGTGGTTTTTTGTTTTTTGGTTCTTTTTTTTGTTTGTTTGATTGTTTTTTCCCCCATTTTATTTTTCAAGGTTTTGCATGAACGTTTTCACAGCTTTTAGTCCATGCGATGACTTTTTTTTTTTGAATGTCGAGGGTTGACTCAACATTGGAAAGCAGCACTAGTTTTGAAGCTGCTGCTACAAGTAGCTTTTCACTGAACTTCTGTATTGTTGGAACGTATCCCACATTTTTGTGGAAAATGATGGGACTCTCAGAGAGAAGTGTGTAAAGGTTAGCAAAATTTTGGTTGATTTTGAGTGATTTCTAGGATCCAGTTCTGCTCCTTTTATTTTAATTGGGGTAGGACTGAGTCAGCAGGTAAAACCTCCTTTCCATACCAGGTGAGTCTCATGTGATTCCTAGTTTCACTGTAAATACATTGTGTAACCCCACTGTTTTTTAAACTCAGTGCAAAAGCCTGATGTTCTCAGGAAGTGATCCCAATTAAACTTTTTCTTGTATCATGATTTCAAATGCAAAAGAAACTCAGCCATTGGAGTTCTTAAAATGCAAAGGTTATAGGCTACCCAGCACTGGGATGTATAACAAATTTACTATTTCTACCTTTTTAAGGTATCTGTTCTTCATTGATTCATTGAGATTTTGCTACAGGACTGTAATTACTCTTAGGGCTAATAACTAGCAGAAGAGAACCCAGCCTCTTTATTAGTACCATAATACCAGCTAACAAAACTCTCCTGCTCTATTCCCTTCGTTGGATTTTACTACAATTTTTTTTTTAAATAGCTCAGATATTTTAAAATAGTCTTGATTGTTTTAAAGAACAAATGTTCAAGCGTCTCTCTTTTATTTGAATACAGAAAGCTATATGCATGTGTATGAAATAAATGGACATGCTATTAGGTAAATGAGCAGGAGGAAATCCACAGCCACTTCTGGATTAGAATTTCAATCTATTGTTTGTTTTGGTAGTGCCTTTGGCATGCTAGGTGCTTTCCAAATATAGAAGTATAGTTTCTGGCCAGAACTAGCTACACTTTTCTTATTGCAATTGAAAAATGCTAGTTCATTAGTTTGCATCAACATGCTGCATCTTCGAAGGATTTCTCAGGTCCACAATTGAATTTCTGCTCAAAATGAAAGAGTTGCATCTCTGCACTTCATTATGGACTAGGTGATTATGAAATGCACCTGGGTCACTGGAGAGCTAGGTTCAGATCATTCCTCTCATATCTGATTTGAATCAGCTTCTTAAAATCAAGTTTCTCACATCCCAGATGAGTGCCCTACTAACCACACTTTGGCTCTTCCAGGGTGAGTCTTTTAAGTTCCTGCTTTAGGCTATTCCAATTTAAGTAATCATTTAATTAGTCAGCAGGTCAGAAGAGGACCGACTCTTGGCCTGGGCACTCGAGTGTGATGCAAGAGACTGGGTCCAACTTGCTTCTGTTGCAGAATCCTGTACGCTGCACTCCTGAGTGTGATGTGATGAGAGTATTCATATTCTTAATGTTGTCTTGCTGTGTCTTCCTTTTGAAAAGTTGTAAAAGGTATCAGGTTAGTCCTGGTGGGGAACAAGGGGAAATTCTGAAATCTTCAAAGTATTTGTGGTATTGGAAAACTGTTTCTTATTGGTTCTCTACCTTTCTTGTAAAGTTCACAGTCTAATTATTATAACAGTCAGTTGGTGATGAGGTGCATCTTGATAAGTCAAAGCGTTTTCATCTCAAAATGGAATTTTGTTGCTGTTCTTTTGTTTGGTATATTATGTGTTTGAACAGAACTGGTTAACTGATCCTACGTCCCCCCTGAGCAGTGAGTGTCTGGCTGTAGGAGGTGCAATGGGTGCAGGGTTATACCCTTCTCCCGTGAGTATCTTGGACTGGCGTACAGCACAGCTTGTGGATGGCACTCTGTCTGGTAGTGCTGTGAGGTGGAGAGAAATGCTGTGTAAATGCCAACAAATGCCTTAGAGATGTAAGGGTTACTGTGCTGTTAGGGCTCCTTCCCTCATGAAGAAACTCATGAGAGATGTGAAAGACCTATGGAACCGGCAGGTTTCTCTGTCGGGATTCTGCAAAAAGGAGAGAAAAAAATGTCTTAATCTGTAGAAGGGGGATCTGCAAAGGGAGGAAGCCCTTCTTTCCTTAGAGATAGAAATACTCATTTTGATAGCTTCTGTCTTTCATTCTTAACTTCTCTGGCAGCACAACTCTGGCAGATCCCATGCTGTATTGGTTGGTTCCCCTTCTGGCTGCTCTGCAACTGTGATGGATGGGAGCCAAGAGAATAAATATAGCTCTGAGTTCCAGTAGTAACCCCCTGCCAGACTTCTACACAGCAACCTGGGAGGTCACAGGGCGGAGAGGGAATGGGTGATAGAAAATTTGGGCAGGCTCAGATCTGATGCCTCCAGCAGAGACAGTGTTCCTGTGGTTCGCTGAGGAAGGGGAAAGGTGCTGCAGGAACCCACTGTTGCCTTCGTTCCTGTGCAGAACTGAAGGGATCTGTAGATATATTTCAAAAGCAGTTACCATTGGCTGTACAGTTTCCATGTGAGTTTATTAAATGTGAACATTTTTTATATATAAAAATAACTTCACCATTTTGTTATTTCCTTTTACGTATTTCACTCTGGTTGGAAAAATGAAATCAATCTAGTCAGCTTTTCATCAGTTTCTCTTTGGCTGTCATGCAGTTGCACAATGCTGCAGTGCTTGGCTAGCAAAAATGTTTACAACGAAAAATTGTTTTCAATGGGATTAAAAAAAGAATCATGGAAACATTTTTATTGGTCTTCAATTTTTTGTACAACTTTGATTTTTACAAGTCCTAAATTACATCAACGGTGTTTCTGTAATTTGATCTTAATTATATTTTATTTTTTTATATATACTTGCAAGGTATAGACAAGATACTACTACTACTACCCTCTGTCATATAGTACAAAAAATGCTAGCCTGAATATTTCTTAGCAGCTGGTTCAAAACCCATGGAAATCATGAGCACCTTGTAGTTGACTCTCAAAGGTTTAGGTCAGACCCTTAGCCTGTGTGTAAATACCTGTTGCAGTTGGGTTAAACAGTCTTAATCATTTAGAATTGGTCTGAGTTGATCTCTGATCTAGCAATGCTGTGAGATTTCTTCCTACAGCTGAGGTGGATTTGGGGATATGCCTGCAACCCTTACATACCTTTACTGCTGCTGGTACCTGCAGAAATTTTTCACATGAAGAATATATAATATCAGATTCTTGGTTGATTAAGTATAGTAAAATCCTAGGAGTAAAATATTGGCTGATGGTTACACTTTGCATGAAAAATCTTTAATTCTTTTAAAAAGATGTTTATGATGAGTGTTGAGTTAATTTGGATTTTAATTTATCTTGCTTTATAGCACAAGTGGCAAAGGGCGATTTTGGGGATGGCCTAAATTTTTGGCTATTGATGGCTGTTTTACAAATATGTGGAGCATTGCACCTCTCCAGGAGGCTTCTGCTGCCAATATCAGAGCAGTATTAAGACAATCTCCCAGTGCTTCCCTCCCTCTCCATTTCTCACACTGCCTGACTTTCTACCTTCATTCAACGTCCCTCAGCTGCCATCATGAACCTATCGTATAAATGAGAAATGGGGACCCTTGGATAGCCTTTGAAAAGTGAAAGCCTTTCTCTTAGAGAATCATGAATTTCACAGGACTCAAGCTTACAAATACTTTTTTCAGTGCTTTTACATTCACCACCAAGTTCACTAATTTAAGACCTTAATGAATGTTGCAATGACTGGGTCCATAGTTGTCAGTAATTCAGCATCTTGTTCTCAGGTATGAGCCGGCTGAGTCAAAGTTTAGCTGCTTCTAGTTGAAGTCATCACCACACAAGCAAAAAACACACTGCTTCATAAATATAATATCCCAGCCTCTTGCAAACACCAGCTGTTGATTGGCTACTTCACACATCATCATACTAACTCACAGACTTCACACTATTAACCTTTTACTCACCAGACTCAACTTTTGCAGTGAATTCACATCCACCATTAAGTTAGACGTAACTTGCATTTGATGAGATAAATTCTGTTGTGGATAGAAACAAATTATCATGCAGACTTTTCCTGTGACATTGGGAAAAGTATTGAAATTTATGATTTACATTTTTAATAAAACCAGATGGATTTGAAAACTGTTTACACATGTATAGTCTGTAACGTAATGCAATTTTCATTCCTCTGCTCTGTAGTTGATATGAACATCTAAAGTAGGTTGATGCCACTGTAAAAAGTCTGGCTGGTCCATATTCTTTAACTGCATGACATTTTTTAGTGTACCTTTTTCAGAAGATATTGATGTTTTTAATCAGACAGGGACTATTTTTCTGGGTATGCTTTAGTTTGACGAGATTTTTCTGTTGGGAGATTGGGCTTTTGAAGACGTGTTTCATATATGTGAGTCAAATAAAATATTACCTATCAGAGTGAAAGACTCTCTTTTTTTTATATTGTTCCTTTACAAATACGGATGTACAAATAAGTCCTCAGTTTTTATTGTTGCTTGTTTTTATGACACGTCATATATCTTTTACTAATTGTACTTTTATTCTTGGTTTAATTATATTTATTCTGAAGCAAATGTTTTATTATTTCAAAAAATCATGGTACGACTTTATAGTTTCTGATTTGTTAATGAAAATACCCTGAATGCCCTGTTACCGCTATTTTTTTATTAATAATGTAACAATAATTTTCTCACCTTTCTCTCTGATGCTGGTGGTGGAGCTGAACAAAATAGAGCAAACCAAAGATAAGTTAAAGGAGAAGCACTGGCTTTCAGCATGTGTCCAGCTACATGTCTATGTACCAGAGCAGGATCTCTCAGATCAGGGTCTGTCTGTGGGTTGCCACAGTGCTAGGAAACATGTTGTCAGGAGAAACAGGTTTAGCAGATAAAGTGGAGTACTGCATATGCCTTTTCAAGCTGGGTTTGAAGACAACTTTTCCTCCTTTCATAATCTCCTCTTCTTTGAAATAAGAAATTGGTTAAAAAATAAGGGGGGGGGGGGAGGGGATGCAGAGCTTCTTGAACTCTTCCCAGTCTGTTAGAATGCGTGCGTGTCTGTACAGATTAATTCAGAAAGCATCATCTGTGTAAAATGGAAGTTAGCCTCGTTAAACTGTATGTTCTGCTAGGCTTGGAAGCCATTTGTCCCTTGTTCTGGGTCATAGGTGTTTCTTGGCCGCCTGCTTGGAGAGTGTAGAATTTAGTCCCCTCCAGTAACTTCCATTTAGGATTTGCCCCCTGATGAGATCATTATTTAGTACTAGGACAGCTTTTATATGTTGAGTAGGGATCATTTATTTCTATAGAAATAAGAGGACTTAACAGCAGTGCACAATCAATATGCAAAACCCTACTAAGATAATTTGTATTTAAATGTGAACAACATTAATTCTAAACAATCTTCAGCCCTTATTTAGTCCAATCATTGCTGGACATCTAGGTGAAGAAGGCTCTTCTAACTTATTAGTTTATTATCAACGATACTGCCAACACTTAAACCCTTCGATTAGGTAACCCAGGTACCTATTATTCTATTAGGGCTTGCTGCTCTCCGTTTGAAGTCCATACTGAAACACCTATTGCCTGGGCACAGATGCCCCATCCTTCTATAAGCAGGTGTATGCGAAGTTTGGCAAGTGTACAAGGAGAATGTAAATAATAATTACTGAATAATACTTCAGTTATTTTACAGGATGCTTGCATGTTTGTCTTAGAGCTGCACGACATGAAGGTACCTATAGAAGGAATAAATATGTTTATCTTCGAGAAACTGATATAACAAGAATAAGAAAACTTTTAAAATGGTCTTTAAAATGGTATTTTAAAATACTTCATTTGTGTGGTTTACATGCTTAGATTTTCTAAGGAAGGCTGTAAACAAAAGGTTCGGTAGCTTTTATGATTTTGTATGTTTTGAGGGAATCCTATGTTTCTTCAGCTGTGTTTCATGAGCCTTCTTTTTATAAACATGACATTCACATACATGTAAAGGATGTCAATTAAAGCTGTTCAGTGCAAAAATGTACGGGTGCAGAGTTGACTCCACCTGTACTGCTTCAGCTGATCTTATGCTGAGCATTTATGTTGTAGTGTTTGATCCTGAATTAGTGTGGAAGCAGTGGTATTGAAACATGTGCTTAGCTGTTTTGCTAAAATCGGATGTCAAGTGTTTAAGCATGTGCTTAAGTCTGTGTTGAATTGGGTCCTCTGAAGGTAAGAAAAGCTAAAGCAGTGGAAAATTCTGGTCACAATTCTATTAGTTGAGGAGTTAGGTGCTACAGTGTTTTGAAAACCTGCAGTGAGACATAAATCTGTTGCTCCCATCAATAATCCACGTGTTTCCAAAAGTTGTGTGGTCTCATAATTGTTTTTTAAATTGGCTGGAACAGTAGTTCTCTTAAAAATATGGTTCAAAGGAAGACTTGCTTTTTGTACTCTAGAATAGCTGTGGTCTTGAATTACATTTAGAAAAAGTTGTATTAAATATAAACAAATACAGTGTTCATGTAAACGGTAATTAAGCTCACATCACAGAACCTTGCTGCTTTGTGAAGAGCAGGAAAGCTCTTCCCACTTGTTCTTTCTCCACAACTTGTCTGGTGGCATTCCACCATCACCATTCCATAGCAAAACTACTTCAGACGCCCAAAATGATGGGGCCATTCCCACTGCCCATGACTGCTCTTGGCTCTGAAGGTAACGAAGCTGGGTCTCTGAAGCAGGTCCTGTGAGGGCAGCCTGGCTGGGCCTTACCAGCTACAGGGAAGAAAGTGCAGAAGGCAGAGGACTTCTAAGGAGTTTTATACCACCACATAGAGGTGATGAGGACAGCAAATGTGTGGTGAGTGGCCAGGACTAAGGCAGGAGCTGGAGTACTAGTGCTTACTCCTGTGTTGGTGAGGTGGAACATCAAGGGCTGCAGACCGTGGGAGATCCAACTTGGAGGCCCAAGTGAGGAAGGTGGAGGAAGGAAAGGAGAAAAGTCTTTTATTTTATCTCAGGAGAAGGCTATCCTCTATGCATTCAGATCAGAGCAGCCCACAGCTATATAAAACAGCTCTTATGCTCTCACAGGTTGTTCTGAACTAATATTTGCTATTTTAATTTTCTTTGCAGACCTTGATATCAAAGTCACTGCACTTTCCCTTCTCATTGGAACTCCTGGTAAAATGAGAGATCTATACCAAATATTGAAGAATTAAGCCTAACAGAATAAAAAATTAACATGCTAAATATCCTAAGTAATGATATAAACAAGGTGCCATGTCATTCTGCTCACCAAAGGCTAAGACCCCTCTTTTGTCCAAAACCAGATTATGTTCTTTCTCTCTCTAATGGCACTATTAGCAAATTCATACTGGAAGCCAGGACCTTATTTGTGATGCTGCTTCTCCTTTGGGGCTGATATTGAAGCACAGGCACAGTATAAAACTTCAGAAAGAAGGCAAATATCAGATAGTTTTAGCCCAGGATTAGCAGTTAGGACTCTTGAGTGTCATCTGAACATTGATTATTTGTCAGATAATGCAATTACATTTAATGGAGGGCACTGCTCAGGAGTTACATAGTTTAACTAGCACGTTTGGTTTTTATGCACTATACCATGTTCGCAGTCACAGCGGAAACATGAGTGACATTTGACACGGGGTTGCAGTAATACTTTTGCAAAGCAGCTGTGTATCACAACACTGACAAAACACATGAAATGCCTGTTCTGCACTCCTTGCTACCAAGTCTTGTTTATGCGCTCCCTGAGAGGCAGAGGCTGCAGAGAAGAGTGGTGTTGGAGGATGGTGTCACACGTTCTGTGCCTGTCAGTAAGCTGACACACTTGCTATTGACTGTGACATGTCACTTACATGAAACCATGCAGTGCTACTGCAGCTTGGGGCACAGCATAGGTTATGCAGCAAATTGCAGTCCCTTTTCATCTGTGTGACAGATAGACCAAGAGAAGCTAGAATCTGACTGAGCCCCTGGATTTTGGGGTTTCCACTCTCCCATTAAAAGAAAGGAAGAAAAGAAAGATATGTCTAAGATGGTTTGAAATAAAGCGGGGAAGAATCCTATCCCTGTCCCTAGGTGAACCCTGACAATAACAGGGAGGACTAGAGTGTCTCCTTATTGAAGTGTATAAGGAATGATTAAGTAAAATTCTTGCCTCTGTTTTCCCTATTAGCTTCATAGTCCAGTGAGAAATCCTGGCTCCATTCAGTCATGGGGACTTTTACCATTGAGTTCATGGGAACCAAGATTTCATCTTCAGAAAGGAGCAGAAGAATTGTCAGCTTTGCTCATCCCGTCAATGATGTGCTGATTTGTGCTCCTTATGGATGTAGGATCAGTCATTCCTGTGATACCCTGAGAAAACCTTCCCTACTCAAAAAGCCCAAGGCTGGTAGACTGACTTTTTTTTTTTTTTTTTCCCCCCCCCACCTCCCCTTCAGTAGCATAACCTGGCGCCGCCTTCTCTGTACCAGAAAAGTGCCTCCGAATTTCAGGTGATCAGGCAAGCCCTAGGACACCCTACAACGCTCTTCTAGGCAGGCCTGCTGTCAGTTCTGGCTTGCCCATGCCTGAATTTGTGTAGAGTCCCTCAGGTTGTCACCTGCAGACACAACAGTTCCAGACTTCATGGTAGCAGTCAGAGATGCCATATTGACTAAATGCTCTGCTATCACAGTGATAGCCATAATGTAAATACTCCATCACAATGAAATGCAAATTTGATTAAGTATCTGAACTTGGTTTATTCATGACAAGCCAGTATTTGGCTCAGGCTCATTTTAGACTTTGAGTATCAAAGGGGTAGTCTTCAGTGATACTGAAATCTCTTAAGCTGCATTCACATGTTCCATCCTGGAAGGGGCTTCCAAGATTGTGACTCAGTTTCTGCTACCAAGAGCTAAGATCTTCCAACAGTGGCTGCCTTACACAGGGTATTTAAGCCCTCTATCAGAACTTTTCCTTTATTTAAACAAACCCAAATCATGAGTTCAGTTAAGGCTGAGCTTCCAAAACTGTCCTTAGAGTTTCAGTACGCAGTGGGTTCCAGTTGGTAACTAGGTTTTGAATCTGAGCAATGGATGCTAGTTTGCTTTGATTATTATTGGTTGTACGACAAGAAGTAACAGAAAGCAAAAGGGAGAAAGTCCTAACACAGTCCCTCTTCAGCATGCTTCAGAGATCACAAGCTTCTGCCTTGTCCCATCTGTATGAGTGAAAGACATGTTTCCCTTTTAACAGGAAATTAAATGGCATAGGTTAAAAAAGTGAAATCTGCAAAATATATTTGGGAATTTGTGTGTAAATTCTCAGAGAATTTTGGTAATTACATGTACAGATTTGAAATCCTGAGAAGGATGTCCAGCAGTAGCAAAGCGTGTGGATGAACGCTGCCGTGGTGCACGCAGATAATTCATATTTTCATAGGACTTGATCATCAGCATGGGAGTAATCTCAGACTTGGCTAATGAAAGTGGCTGCACCTGGTTGAGATTCTGCTGGAAGCTTTACTCTGTCAAAGATACTTATGTCCGGGTGCTTTCTACTTTATAAACCTTGCCTCTTTCTCGCGCCCTTAGTCATAGTTGTGTTGAAGAGCTGAAAAACTTGAGATCATAGCTGTTTTGGCAAAAGCTGACCGTGCATAAATGTGAATATCTCTGAAGGCTGCTCTTGCATGCAAGATTATTTGGTTATTTGAAAATGTTTTTGAATTTGATAGCTGAATCATTGCCTCATACTTTGTAAGCTGTAGCTTGTTCTGTGTATGTTTTATAGATACATTTTTATTTTTAACCTCTGCCTGCATTCATCTGGTAGCTACCATAATGACAGGTAAATTGAATGTTGATTCCATGAAAGAAAGTTGTCTTTTTTGTTAAAAGATTTCTAAAATCACTTATTTCATCAGTGCAACCTGGTGGAGCACCATGCACACTTTACAAATGAAAATGTGCTCTCCTCATCTGTCAGTGCAGTATGCTGAAAAATGAACATATGAAGGCAATTTGAGTGTTGAACCTTCTTTAATTCAACACATCATTTGGTTTCAAAATAGTTAAGTAAATTGTATTAAATAATTGTAAACATTCCAAACAGTCATCCAAAGCAAATCCTGTTTTGCATAATCGTAACTTAGGAAGAAAATATTGAAATATAAATTGAGGAAGAGTAAAAAAAAAAACCAAAAAACTGGTAAACTATGACAGTACACTTAAAGCTGTTCGTATACTTAGTAGATATTTGATAAAATTTTTGTGGTTATTTAAGACAACTGTGTAAAATTTCAGAACAGTATAGGTTAAAAATACTTAATATATTTTTGTTGCTACATCCCTTTGAATATTTATTTTCTGAAACTTGAAAGCCGCATGCAGTCTGACTTTTGTGGTGCAAAAGGCTTTTCATTCCATAAAGTGCCTAGAAATTCGTTATGTGATCAGTTATATAAATAGGCGTATTGTTTAGAAAGTGTCTAAAATGAAGTCTGTCCTTTAGCCATTTCTTTCTCCTATTAAATTTTTAAAGACACATATTTCAAAACCAAACAAACCAATTCCAAAGGGGTCTAATTTTCTTCTGTTTCTCCCAAAATGTACAGTGTGTTCTAACTCCAGTTAGGCTAGTGGGGAGTCTTTCATTAGAAAGCACGCTGTAGCAAAGCATGTATTTTTTGTTAAGAAACAGTGAATGATATAATAATTGTAAAGGACATCTACAGTGTAACGACGTTTATGTGTTTTTCAAAGGAAAATGCAAACAATAGGTAGAATAAAGTAAAATCGATAAAAGGACATTGTATGAATATATCTGGTCCATTAGTTACAGGGAAATCTATTCTGTTCAATCTGAAATCACATTCAGCTTATGAGGTGGATAAATAAAAATGTTGGGTCCCAGTTATGTAGTCCTTTCTCCTTTTGAGCTTAATGGCAACTTCGGATGAAATGGGACATCAGGATTAAAACCCAAATTAATCGCTGTGCAGCATGATTTTCATCACACTCACTTCCTCATAGGTTATTTCCACCGAGTAAAATCATTGAAGACTTTTTATTATATGCTTGGCTACTGTTTCGGTGTTATGGGGTGTGGGGGAATTCACGAGTAGAGTATTCTTCAGTTGTGAAATGGGAGTGCGTGTGCACCTGTTGAGTTTTGTGCCTGAAAAAGTGTGCTGGAAGTTTGCTTATTTAACTTCAGTTATTCCTTCTTTCTTCCTGTTTGAACATTGCGCAGTTTCGACAGAAAGATGTTGTGAAAGACTGCATGCCTGTGGTTCCCCCAAACCCTAAAATTTACTAGGGACAACTGATTTCCTCACTAGAATTTCTGATCCCTGTGTGCCAATTGTTGGCTGATTAAGGTCAATGATAGCACTTATTCAGTACTTATATTGACTCGGATCATGTGATAGAAGTGATTGATTTAAGCACAGGATTGCTAATTTTCTATTGTAGCAGTTTCTTCTATAGAGCCAGGTTTTACATTACCAGGAGTTATTTATACTGTATCTAAAAGCAATTCATTTTTCCCCTTACAGGTAGCAGTGCCACTGCATACATTCAGAATTACATATTTCACTTGTGGGAGAGCGTTTTTGCCAGTGTCAGATGTACCCTTTGTTTCCAGAGATCTTTGGATAGTCTGAGATTTCAAATAGCAGATAATAACATGCAGTGTGTATTATTGATGTTGTCTTAATTGTCTTATTGACAACTCACTTGCACTTGAAGAGGCATGCTAATATCAGACTTTTTATGAGACTGCATGTATTTTCATGACTGGAAGCCATAGCTACAAAATGATTTTAAAAAGCACACAACTATTAGTCATTACAACATGTAGAATTTTTAGAGTGCACTTTTGGGTCTGCATTCTGCATCATCGCCGTTTGGTTTTGTTAATCCAGTCTCCCCACCCTTAATTTTTCTTTGCTAGTCTCTAATTAAGCTATGCATCGTTATTTAGCATGGAATTGGCTCTAAAGCAAAGTACTGTGCACTGCCACCATTACCTGAAAAAATAGATTATAGGAATAGAAAATTACAAGCCTGGAAGATATGAGAAGATGCTCATATAAAGGGAAAATACAAGCTATTTGCCTCTCCAGTGGAAGGAGGGGGTGTAGAAGAGAGCATACGTTGTGTGCAGCTTAAAATGATAAAAAACTAGTTATGAATATACTAACTGTGATATTTGTTTCTGGTGAAATAGGTTCATTTAAGATGTTGGAATAGTTACTGTTGGTCTCTTCTAAAGACCTGTGAATTAACTTGTGACATTGTTAGAATTTAAAATCAATAAAAATAAAACTACAGTATGTATCAGCATGAGCTGACAGATGTAGACAAGTATTAAGGAAAATCTCTTGCTGAGAATGATTGTAGCCTGAAGTATTCTATGTATGAATGATCCAGACATATTTTAGATTTCTGCTTTAGAAAACCTCCAGTTTGGACAAATGGGTCTCTTCATGTGTCTGTCAGGGTGAAAGGACCAGTTTGCTTATATTCCTTCTGTCAACAGTGTCTTCTGGGTGCTGTTTTTCCTGTTGTTCTTGAGGACTCCACCGGGGACTGTTTGTTCCCAGTCCTGTTTGAAACGTGAACCCCTCTGTTCCTCTATTGCTGTAAAACACGTAAAGGCAGAATTTAATGTAAGCTCTGCACATCCTTTCTGACCCTCCTTTTTCTCCTAACGTTACTGTGGTTGATTTCCTTGTGGATATTCAAAGGAAGGAAGGAGATGTTCAGGTTGACTTTCTCTTCCTCCTAGTTTCATAACTTGTCTTGGTAAAACTTGGGTTTCTACCCAGGAGATTAATACTCCAGTTCTGTTCACTGATACCTTACTGTTTTCCTTCAGATTTTTTTTTTTTTCCTGAGATACTGAAGTCATTGTGAAGAACCATAAATTCATTCTGCAAAATACTTCTTTAAAATTAATATTATTTGTACCTGTCTTCCAGCTCCCTTCAGCCTGTATTGCATCGCTTTTGTAATTAAGCTTTGTCATGCATCTTGAGGCCAAAGAACTTGTTATTCTCTTTTCTAAATGGGCCTCTGTGATCAGGTGTTTTGTTAAGGATCTTAGCGACCTTCTAAACTTTTGCCACATTTATGCCACCTCAGTTTCACCTTAATAAATCAGGACACAATCTGCCTCCTGGTATTTCTGTAAAGAGGCAAATGAGTAAGTTTTATATGTAAAAATATAGTGTTGAAATGTTTTTATACCCAGAGTGTCCTTTTAGATAAATAATCTAGATTTGGGGGCAAATTCTGTCTGGTAGAATGTCCCACTGCTGCCAAACATTGGTACCATCTAGGTCTAAAGCATCTGAATCCAAAGGTTTCATCGTTAATCTCTAGGTTCTTGTACCACTCTTTCTTCCCTGGTGGTTGTTTTTTGGGGTTTTTTTTGTGTGTGGTTTTTTTTGTGTGGGGTGGTTTTTTGGTATTTTGTTTGTTTGGTTTTTGTTTTTTGTTTTTTTTTTTTTTTTTTTTTTTCTCTACAGAGGAAAGAGAGCTGTTGCTGGGGGGAAGACGGAGTGGCAAAGGTGCCTTATGAACCCTAGCTGCAGTTCTGGGTGCATAGTACCCACAGGAATATTTTCCAGTAAGCGGTAGTGTTGAGTAGCTCAGAAGTGACCTCTGCATAGCATTATCCTGCCTTGCGAGTGTGTGGATTGGCCATATCTGAGGATCTTGTGCTTGATTTCTAAAATAGATCAAGTAGTGTATGCCTGGAGCAAAAGGTGTCCATCTGTGAAATATGAGCTTGAATGACCATAATATCAGGAAAAAAAATGGATGACACCTGAAAATTAAATTTGTTGATAAAGCACTGGATAGAGCTTCATTCCTGATTCTTTTCCTGACTCTCAACGTGACCTTGGAAAATTCATTAGAAGGTGATTCTTACAGGTGCTGAATACCTCTTGCTACTAATGAGTCTTGTGGGTGCAGTGGGGACACTTATCACCTCTGAAGATCAGGCAGTGCTTGCATGTCTGTCTGCCAAGTGGGTAAAAGGATTTCTACAACCTTTAAGAAACATGATATTTATTGATGAAAAGTACATAAATATGCCTTTGCTTTAATAGTTTGCTTAGAAAAAATGAAGAGGACCCAATCTGGCTGAATGAGTGAGGGTGGAGGAGTGCCTTGCTGTATGTTTGCAGGGTGGCATGTTTGGCTGGTGTGGAAGAAACACCCTTACACCAGCCAGTGGCCCATCTCGCCCTTCATGTGCCTGATGCCAGCAGCAAGAGGTGCCTGTTAAAGAGGCCACGTGAGTGCGGATGCTTTTGGTGGTCCATTACCCTCACAATATCCTTGTACTCACAGTCGTCGTAGGGATGTTGGAGGGTACATCCTGATCCTTCTAGCATGCTCCTATGGGTCTTCTGGCTACAGGTTTGTCCAGTCTGCAGTTTGTCTCCCACACCTCCTGTGGCAGCATGGTCCCAAGATTACTAATGTTTGTGCAAAAGAGTATTTTCCTTTTTCCCATGGAGCAGCCACTCTACCTCCTTCATAATTTTATTTGACCCTTTAAGTACCTCTAATTCTGCTACATTCTTTTGGAAAAATGAGGCCAGAATGCTCCACAGTATTCTAGATACGGGTGCACCAAGGTTTCCTGTTGTGGCAGAAGGATGCTGTCCATCTTGATCTTAATGCCCTTCTAAATGATGACTAAGGCAGTGTTTACTTTTTCTACGTTACTGAACTGATGATTTCAGAGGACTGTCAATTCCAAGACCTCTTTCCTGTGCTTAGAGGCCATTTCCAAATTCAGTGTTGTTGTGTGTGGTTGTTTAGATTGCTCTTCCGAGATGTCAAACCTTCACATTTTTCTGCGTTGATCTTAATCTGCCACGCTTTTGCTCACTCAGTCTGGCTGGCCCAAAGCTTAGATTCCTCGCCCCAAATTTTCCCTCCAGCCATAGTCTTGCCTTTGAATAAAATGGCTCAGCCAGTGATTGCTCTCTGACCAAAGCAGTTTTTCTTCACCCTTTGGGAGGTTGTTTCAGTTTCAACCACATAGCTCGCAAAACCAGTGCAGGAGTTCCTTCTTTGATACAATGTCCCAGAGATTTGCAAATAGATTATGCACCTGACAGTTTTGCTCTTGAAAATACTCCTGGTCTCTGGTTAAATATCATGATTGTGGAAAAGCTGGCAGCAAGCGGGCTTAGGCCTTTAGAGCAAGCTTTACTCTTGTACAGATTAGGCATGGAAAACAACTTTGCATTTGATTGTATTTCTAGAGAATTATACTTGAGGGTTTCCCACATGGACGGTTTGATGCAGGGCACCTCTGATGAAATGCCTCAGCTGTTAAGCAGGAGGTCAACTTTGAATTGCTGTAGTAGTTTTTTTTCATCTAGTCTTAGAAGATGTGCATTCACACAGGAGTTGACACTTCATGGTATCTCCAAATGCCATAATCGGGTTGAGTGGTCTTTGCCTGTTTCACTGTCTTTTAGGAGGAGAACTCTAGTTCCCCATTAACAACTATTTGATTCATAAGCAGTTGTACATTGAAACAGTTGCTTCAGGTAAAGAGAAAGTTGCATAGGTGTCTGCATGACACTCTGAGACAGCTGCTGGAAAATGAAGTCTTGTAGGAAAGCATATTAGGCAGTCACATAGGAACTGTTAAGCATGATTTTTGCTCCAACAATGTGTTTTGATACTTCTCTATTTGAGTTGTTGTGTGGTTAATGCTGTTCTTTAAAGTCTCTGTCCTGTTGTCAAAAAAAGCTCACTTGCAATATTCCCCGTGCTAGGATATGGTGAGAATGTAGAGTCAATACTACCTGCCAGGACCAGTGGAGCACAACATGCTCTAGTTACATCATCTTCTATTTGTGAATTGTTACCTTGGTTGACATGGATAAGAGAACGAGCACCCTCCAGCACTGACACCTTTAGTGTCTTTAACTTGAGTAAAAAGACTTAGTATTCTAGTTATAGCTATTACGCTTGTATCCTGGGAGCCAGAGAATAGTGGGTTAAGCTTATGTATGTCTAGGACTTAAGGTGAGACCTTGTTTGTCAATTTAAAACTATTTTCTTGTTTATTTGTGTTGCAGAAGTAGCTCAAAGAAACGGAAGTCTAGGCCTGTTGTTTAAGCTAAATCAGAATTAAATGCTTATGATGTTCTGGGTGAAACTTACCTGCTATTTATAAGACCAGTCCACAAGAATCATTCATATTACCTCCTGAAAGTGGACCACCTTGTTTAGTTCCATTCACCACATTTTCTGTAATGTGTCATTTTTCTCTGGTTAATGATTGTTGAATTTTAGATATTAAAAATTATTAAGAAAACTGGTGAAAAGAATGGGTGAGATTTTCAAAGTTGCTGTGTAATCAAGAGGTGTTTTAAGTGGTCCCTTTTTGTGGTGTTTATCCACACACCCTCTTTCAAGATGTCCTTTTCTTCTTCAGACTAGGACATTGGGGCTTGTAGTTTCTTAAGAAAGTAAGACTGTTGGTGGAGGAGTCTCTCCTTACCTAAATTGAACTGAAGTTGCAAGGTTTATGTAGCATCCACAAAATCATCATCAGTCCTCCGTCACTGTCGCTGGGAGGGTCAGACCATTATGCAATATGCGGTGTAAAGTATATTTAGAAGAGTGCTGATTAATTTTTCTGGTTGTGTCTTTATTGATTGCCAGACTTTTTCTTTAGATAACAATTCCTTAAATCAAGTGGTCTGACACAGTGGGAACCAAGGATTTTGGTCCGAGAACTGCACTTGTATCACTTGGTGGTTGAGGGAAGTGATGGACTGGCTGATTTCAAGATAGCTTATCATTGCAGCTCCTGCTGCCTTCTGGGTCTTTGGTAGCACTCCAGAGAGCTGACTTCATCCCCACATAGGTATCACGGTTGAAAGCTGAAGAAACTTGGAAATTTTGTAGTTTGTGTATGGGGATGGAGAACTGGCTAAGGGTGGGAAGATGGCAAGAGTTTCTCTGGAGGCTGAGGGAAGCAGAGTGCACGATGTTGTGGGGTAGCAGCATTTGGCTGGCACAGAGGTTCTTAGGTTCAGCCTCAGCTTGAGAAATTGAAGTTACCCAGTCTGTTGAACATTCCTGCCACAATTAAGTGTCAGACTGTGACCTTTAGTATTCTGAGAAAAGGAAAAATTGTTACCTTAAGGAATTTCCCATACCTTGAACCAGAACAGAATTCACGGCTATGTTCTGGAATTATCTTGGTCCTTGGAGACAGAGAACTTTCTCAAAATTTACTGCTCTGGGAAGCTGCTTCTTCAGCAGCTTTAGTGGTTGTTTCTATCGTTAGACAAATTGGTGACCTTTTGGAGAGCATCGTGTTATCAAACAGACCAATCAACTCTTTAGCAAATGTATAAGATTCATCTTCATTTAAGTATCTATGTGTAGAATGAAATTGAATGCGTGTCTAATACATAGATTTCGCATTGCATTTGCCAAAGATGACATTTATTTGGTGTGTCTGATTCTTGGAAAAATAATCCCCAGAGACATAGGACTTGATTTCCTCAGCACAGCTCTTGTTGCACTTTATAATGAAAAGTAAGTGCTTGGCCCTTCTGGGAATCAAAATGTGGATGATCCAAAATTAGTGTCCAAAATTTTGAGCATTCTGATATGAATGATTAAAATATTAAAATTAAGACTACCCAGAGCAGAAAGCAAGGGCCCTCAGTGTTAAAATGCATACATACACGTGCACGCACACACAAAATTAATATAAGGGATTAAAATTCAGCTCTGATAAAACTGGAAAATACACACTGTAGAAGGTAGGGTAGCATGTCTTCAAAGGTTGGTTAGTGCTTAAGGTGACAGAGAAAATTAATGCACGTGAATGACAGTTGTTCCTGAGAGAGTCATCAGATGCAACTGTGAAAAGTCTCCTTTCCTTGGATCCCACTTAAGATGAGAAAGCTGTTATAAATGTTTGATAGAACAAGATGGACAATTGCCCCAGGTGGGTCTGAGGTTTGACCTCTGCCACAAACTGTTGCAAGAAGCTGTTTTCCACAGTGCCTGTTTGATGTAATTCCTTTGCAGGATGACACTAGAATGGCTAAATCTCCGATTCCTTTGTCTTGCAGCCCTTTTGCTCCGTTGGTAGATCTAGGGAGATTAGGAATGCAGGACACAACATCACTATGTACAAAGTTTGTATCAAATAAAAGGATTCAATTTTCTGCCAAGTTGGGGTTTAACCTCTCCTAGATCCTGAGTTGTGCATAATTAATGTATTTTCAATATCTTTCAGCATTTGACTTTCAGAATTCTCTCCCAGAATTAATCTTAAAGATGTTTCAGTATTCTGCCTTCAGGAAGACAACTTGCTTTTAGCTCATGCCATAATTTTTGGTTTCAGTTTTTGGATGTCATGTATCACTCTGATTAAATGTCTCTTTCTTGCAGAAGGCTATTCTCATAGGAAAAAAATCAAGCTATTATCTAACAAATGTGTGGCAGTTAGTGCTAGCATGGGTTAGTATATTTTTAACGGCGGCAATCTCTTCCATTTTGTTGCATGTGAACAAAACCTCTTGCCTGCTTTATATCATCAAAGAGCTTGTCCAGATTTGGCGGTTTTACGTTGGGTAATATTATGATGGACGAGTTGACAGTTCATTAAACCAAAGATTTTTTCCGTCCACAATAGTCTGTCTTCTGTGTATTTACTATTATTAAAGCCTGCACAATAGCATCTGTAAATAAGACATGCCTTTCCTCTCCACTAGCGTCGACAACTGATGGTGGGTGCCTACTAACGGAAATAAAGCTAGAATCCTGCTGGGCTAACTTTTAATTCAACAACACAGTGTGTATAAGTAACTAGTGCCATTGTGGAAGAATGGTTTCCTTCCATTAAAGCAATATTACCGTCCCTGATAGTCTTGCCTGTCAAATATACCAAGATACGATACGCTTTTATTTATCTTGGTAGCAATTCAGGAACCAACTGGTAGTAAGTGCTAGGTATGACCTGTGCAGTTTTACATGCAGTAGCTAGCTTCCTAGCTTGTTGAGCCACTGTGATGTTTGGGATGTACATTCTTTGAAGATTACTTCTAAAGAAAGGCATCCAAATCCTTAATTCGAGATTCTGTCTATTCCTGTGGTGTTTACATTCCAGTATGGCAGAAGATCACTGAAAAAAGAAAAGATGAAAATGCACTTAAAAAGGGGTTTCTCAAAACAGGTCTCCTTCAAAGCATCACAGTCCTCCACCTACTCCCCTCTTGTAAAGACTGGGATTAATGTTTTGTGCAGGAAAGAATATACATTAGTAGGCAACTTAGCAGTTTGCCACAGCGCTATTAGTTAGAGAGCCATCCGCGGTGGAGTACTGGGCAGTGTGTTAGAGAGCCTCTTCCACTGCTGGAGCTATGTCATCTTATATTAACACAGCTGCAAAGTTACTTGCCTCTGTTTTTCTGCGTGTTATCTTGGTGCTATTGTTTTTACTTGCTACTTAAAAACTACGGCCTCATCATCTTCCAGAGTGCATGCTTGCTTTTTTTTTTTTTTTTAAAGTTTCAACTGTATAATAAAAGGATCGAATATTTAAAATTGCTCACATGTTACTTTAATAAATGCATTTGTAGGAGAATGGGAATAGTTACTGTGCGGCTTTCTTGTAGCATTGAATCTTCCAATTGTTTAGTTTTGAATTCACTCTACTTAAAATATGCAGCATATTTTTTTATTTATTTTGTGTGAATATGGCGTTCATTAAAGGGACTAATAACAAAGGCTAAAGCTTGGCACAGTGTGGCTGTTATGCAAGCTTTCCCACACGCAGCTCTGCCAGTACCCCTCAATTCTGACCTGCAATAATACCCTTGCTATTCTAGTCCTGGGCCTTGCCTGAACAGCGGCTGCAAACTGTGTCAAATCATGTGTGTGTGATTTTTGTGATATAGACAAATGAGATATTTAAACTCGTTTCTACTTCTGACCTTACAGTAAGTCATAGGTATTTTTATAAACAACTTGAGCAAGTAATTTCTTAATAAACCAGGGGCAATGGCTGTAACAGTAGCAGTAAAAAGAAACTGATGAACAATTTCTAGATATACCAAAACCCTATGTTTGTATGGGAAGGTAATGATTTAGAAAATCTGTTTGCTGATTCAATTATTGTTAACTTTAAGAAAATTTGAACACACCTCTGCTGTGAATGGGATTCTCTTATGTGTCTCTAGCAAGTATTTAAAGGATGCAGAAGGATTGTTTTTTTTTTTTATTATCTTAATAAAGATGGCATCAGATACTCAGCCATCATTGTGGTATAGCAGCAGGAGTGAAAGAATCAATTCCTTGAAAGGATTTGTGCACCTAAAATTATAAGTTAGTTTTTTTAGGGATGTTAATAATTTAGGGTAACTTTAGTAACTATTTAGTGAACGATCAGCAACATGTGGTATGTAAACTGTGATGGAGAGTGATGTTTTAAATGCAGACAATGCAAATAAGCATTCCAGCAAGGAAAACAGATTCACCTACACACACACAAATACTAAATCCCAGTTAAACATTAATTTTAAGATTAAAAATAGCCTTTCTGCTACCGAAGCACCTATGTAACGCTGCTTCTGTCCTTTAAAAACAGTTTTATGAAGGAGCAGTTGAACCAAAATTGAAAAAAGGGGGCATGTAGCCTTTCAGGCTATGATGATTAGTATTAAGATGAGTTGCACTTTAGCTAGGCTGAAACTTGTTCGTAACAGAATGTTAAATACTTACTGAAAAGAAAGATTATGTCTATCTAGTTACACCATTCCTTGATATATGCACCATGTCAGAGTGCCATTGTCTCCTGGGTAAAGACTGAGAGTTCAAATACCCACTATCTCTCCCCTGGTGCTCCAAATGCTCTGCTTTGAAGTTTTTATAATCCATCTGTCATCTTCTAGCAGGGAGGGCACATGTTCTGTACCACTCAATTATAGAATTCTCTTTCGCCAGCTACAATGAGACAGGAAAGAATGTTATGGGTGGTTGAGAGAAACTGTCAGATATACTAAATTCCTGGGATTCATATGGATGATGTTATTCCAGTGTAGGAACACAGCATGTGTTATTGTTAAAATGTATTAAGGATACATCTTGTATTGTACCGTCTAAGCATTTTGATATTTGCGTAGTTTTGTTAATATTTGATTTTTATTTAAAAAAACGGAAGCAGCCAAACAGTCTGAGGTTTGATAGTTTCATTTGTTTTGGGCAGCAAAAAGTGACCAAATACGCGTATATTTTGAAATATCAGAAATTATCATGGTTTCAGTTACAACAGTGAAATGGAAAAATTGTATTGTTTTTGTGTAAGAGCTGTGGAACAGTGGAAGTGTTTATAGACCGGTAATATTTGCCATACCAATTGTTTGTATTATGATATGAACTGAAGGCCTGAAAATTATATGTGCTACCATCTGGTGAAAACAGAAGTAGCATTTCATTATGTGGTGCATATAAACAATAGAAGCAGTGTATTCTGAAAGTATAGTTAATATTTTGCTTAAAGAAATCTACCTTATAGGGTCCTAGCTTGTTTGATAGCACGCTGGCTTTTCATGTACTTAGTCCCTGGGGTGATTTAATTTGTTGTCTTATGTGAAATGAGTTTGATGATCTCAGCTAAGTCTCTAGTGGACAGTAATTCATGGTGTAAGACATCCCACATAGTTTTGCAGAGGCTGGCGTAATTTTAAAATAGTATGTTTTGCTCAGAATAGGGTCACTATACATGGTAACTGAATTTATTGGAATATGTAGTTTTTCAGGGCAGCTTTATGGTACCAGTACCTGCAAATGTTGTGTTTTTACATAAATGCATAGCCTGGCATAAGTCAACCAGCCACCCTCAAATTCAGTTTTAAATATGGACCTTTATGGGCTCCCTTTAAAGCTCCCGAAGTGGACAAGAGACTGTGGGAGTCTCCAGATGGCACAGACCCCTTTGTAAGCTGAAATCTAACTCCCACAAACATGTTCTGAGCAGTCAGCAAGACAACCTCTTGCTCAGACAATATCTGCAGTATAAATACATCCTCCTCTTCCAAACAAACAGGAATCCTGCCATTTCTGGAACCTGGCAACTGCTGTCAGATAAAACTTACTATTGTGACTTGCTGTTTTGCAGCCTGTCGCCTATCTCTCAGGTCCTCTGTGTTGAAGCGAGGGCAGGGGGCAGTGGAAGGGAGACATCCCTTTCAGGTTAAGGAGGTAAAGGAATTGCCCTGTGGCTGAATTCTGGTAATTGATGCCCAAATGCGTTTGGGCTAGGAACAGAAGGCAATATCTGTGTTTATCTGACCTGGATGGGTTACAGTAAAAATGGAAATAACTCTTAAAAAAGCTCCAGTGGAGAAATCCAATAAATTGGAGAAAGTATGATCTAAGGTAAGATGGTCCTTTGCCTTCACTATGTGGAACCAGGATGCTCAGAAGCAGTTTTGAAGGCGTTGACTTGATTGCTGCACTTCATTTGGTTGCACTTAGCCACTTGGATCTGGCTAGTGTTAGTGTCTTACTCTTTCCCACCAGCTGTGATCACCAGCTTCCTGATGCTGTAGGCAAATGGGAAATTTTTAGAATTAGACTCTCCTCGGCCACTGTTCTCTTCAGTGGATATGCCCAGAGGTGTCCCACGGGGAGGTGCTAATGAAGCACCCCTGAAAACAGGGGTGTGGAGTGCAGCACTTGATGACAGAGCTATACTTTTAAAGGTGAAAACATTCTGTAACGAGGTTTTTGCACAAAGATGGCCTGTGTTGAATTACCTGCTGCATGGGCTACTGTGGCTGAGCTCTCTTGACCTGTCCTTACATGGCTCACTGACCACAGGTAGGAACTACCCATGGGCAGTGTGACCTGCAGTTTTCAAAGCCTTTTAGCTCTAAAATTACCAGACTATTATTAATTTTTGCATTGGATCTTTCAGTCTTTACTCATCTGTAACTCCCATTAGCCTTGAGTTAGCTGAAACTTAACTCTGATTTTGTTCATAATGCTGAGACTGGACACCCTGGGCTAGGAGATGGAGACTCACTTCTGGTTTTAATCATATCTCCTAGAAGGCACCAGATATTTTCTCACTGTATTTATGTAGCAGCCAATACAAGTTTTGAAAAATATTTCCACTAACTGCAGATTTGTTTTTATATATGCTTTATCTTTAGTATGTTTATCTAACCTATATATTGACAAGGAAATATTCCACTAATCCCATACTGTGATGTTTTATTCATACATAGGAGCATTTTTTTTTTAATTCAAAGTATAGTTCTGAATGCTTTGCTTGCTCTGTTACTAGGCTTTTTTTTCCCCTTTCCTTTGCCTAGCTCTTCTTGCTTATCTTTCATTATTTCTCTTTAGCAGCTTTTTAAAATTTCTTTCTCTTTCTTCTTACTCTCTCCTTCTCTCTATCTTACAGGTATACACTAACAGTAGAAGTCCCAGTTGGAAGATTATCAGTGAAGAACAGAGTTTTTAGGTCCTAGCAGAAACTTCATCACACTGAAAAAAAAAATAAAAAAAAAAGGCGAAGATTGCAGTTTGCAGGACCTAGTGAAACCTTGAGAGTGTGAGAAGTGTTTACATTTACTCTCTGACTTTCACTGGGTCTCCTAACCTGCAGTCTGAGGGCTTCCACTGTGTTTTGAGCCTGCTGTATCACAATTTTGTGTAAATGGCAATAAATGAAAGTAGCCACCCAGTTGTTGGTAGTTGGTATGTTACAATGTCAGCAAATCTTGAATTACTGTTTTGACGTAAACATTTCCTATAAATTTGTATTTACATAAGCCCAGTTGTGTAAAAACAAACAAAAAAAAATCTACAAAAACAAACACCCCTTCCCAAACCAAAACAACAAAAACCAAAACACCCTCCTTCCCCCAACACTTATTTAGTACCTATATTAAACTACGATTGTAATGATACCCTTTACCAGTGCTGAGGCAAATGTAAAGCTATTTATTCATTGGAATTTTCTGGATATAGCTATCTTAATCAACAGTGCTTTGCCCAAGCAATTAATATTTTTGATGGGCAAGTAAAATATGTGGGTTTCTTGCAGTTTATACATCCTCCTCATGGTAAATAATGCCAAATAGATTTAGTATCTGGACAGATAAATTTTTCATTATCATTTGGAAGCCTGATTTAAAATATATTACTTTGAGAAATACAACATTGAGATTTTAACCAGCCATATTGTGCTACAGCTTATTGTTCTGTTGCAGGGATAATGCATTAATGTTTATTGAGTTCTTTATAAATTTATATGTGTTATATATAGTCATAGTTTCCTTTGTGATCTTCTGTTTTATTAAGCTGGAAATTTATAAAGATGTGAATTTAAAATAACTGGTCATTAGGTAGTATGTTGCGGTTTGGGAAATATTTTGTTTTGTTTTTAAGCTTAACGTGTTTTGTTTTTTTTTACTGTCCTTTCTGTATTTTCCCATGAGATTAAGGTCGTATTTTTTTATGCATGTTGAAAAATATTCACTTATCAGTATGGGTGCAACTGTAAACAAGTGATAAAGTGACAACATTTACAACAGCAAAACTGACAGCATTTGCTTTAATTTTCTGCCATTTTTGTAATTATATCAATCAAGACCAAAACTAAAATGATATTTTAGCATGCTGTAAGAAATGAGAAATTCAGATCTTAAAAGACCATTACAATTAGCTTTGAAACATTCACCATTTTAACATAATTGTTTCATATAGCTTATACGTCTTCATTTACAGGCAAATATTCTGTTGATCTTTTATAAACAAAGTAGCACCCATCTGCTTCTTGAGACACTCCTGGCGCCTATTCATTGCAAAAATAATACATGTCCTAATGACTTCCACATATTTTGAAATCTCCCTTTTGAAATTGGTCTTGGCAGATTATTTGCAGGTACTTGAGTTGCATCTGTTTGCAATTTTGCAAATGCGGAAGACTTTAATGTTGAGCACTGCAAGAGGGCTATTTTAATCCTCAGATAACATAGGCTGTCATCAAAAGCCACATTTATCTTTTCGAAGGTGGGGCAAATGTTTAATGTTAAAAGACAGTAAAAGGTCAAGGTCAAGGCTGAGGTCTGAATATTTTCCTTTCATAAAATTGTGTCTTTTGTCATTTACTTCTTGCATTTCTTTCATTTAAGTTTCAGCTTAGCTTCCCATTGCCAAGAGGATGTTTTGCTGATAAAAATGAAAGATCAGGAAGAGAGTAAATCTGAAATAATTGTGAACTTCGGTCTGTTGTACTTATTATTACCATGTGGTTAGCAGCTGACCAACTTAAGCCGTTTTTATTTACACTACAAAACTGAGCAGCATTGTCCTAGGAAAGTACAACTTTTCTTTTATTCGATCACTAGACTATGTTAAAATGGAGTTCAGGGTCTCCCTTCATCTCACAGAAGCAAGGAGGTAAGGATGAAATGACATCCTTAATGTACCTCATTGGGCCTTGTTATTGCAGCACATATGGTACACTATGAAGGATTACCAATTGTTAGAGGACCCCTGCAAGAGTTGGGCACGGTGGGGGTGAGTTAAGGATGACGTTTCAGCTTTAATTCCTCTCTTGTTTTCCCTATTACCATTTGACTGTTAATGTTTCTTTCTTTTTTTTTTTTTTGAGACTAAATTTTGTCTCCTGAACGTTAAAATGTCCCTTTTCCTGCATGAAAAGGATCAGTGTTTTGATACAGAGGGAATCGGAGACCAGAAGCTTTTAGAAATGGTTATTTCTAGGCATTTCTGTTTGTGTTGTTGTGCAGTGAGAATAGCTGGAAACCCGAAAATGTGCCAAGGTTTTAAACACCATGAGGTTTAGTATGAAAGAGGAGTGAGTGAATGTTTTGTGCAATACACGTTATTTTCATGTTTCTTGATTAGCTCTGTGGCTCTAAGAGGAGTGTGCACTTACCTGTGTACTTTCACTCAAGTACCTTGAAGTTTGCTGCACTTAGAAAGTTTAACAAAACGGCTTGTGAGATAGTTGTTTAAGACTATTTCCTACTGAGCAGCAGCCACCTCTAAGGTGGAACAATAAAGCTATTTTTACAGCTTGTAGCAGTACAGTACAGGAATAAATACATCAACCAGATAAAATTGCTGCGAGAACTGAGGTGGTGGGATGGTAGTATTTAAGATAGCATTTGACCAGGGGTTACAACTTCAAAAGTGTCTCAGGGAGCTACATGCCTGTGGCTTACATCTTCTGAAGTGTGTGGCCTTTTGGGTTTTTAGGTGCTTGATCTCCATTTTAGTGGGATTTAGGTGCCTGAATAAGGGTCAAGGGCTTGCATGCCTTTGGGCTTCTGGCCCTGTGTTCAGTTTTCAATAGGACATTAGGTACATCTCTCAAAATGTTTCCCAGGGTGGTAAATTTAATATAATTGGGGTGGTACGCATACTGTCAGATGTTTAGTATGGCCAACCAGAATTTTGCTTTTCAGTCTTAAATGAAAATTCAGCTTATAGATCAGCCTGGTTTCTCTCTGTTATCTTGGCACACTGATTCGGTGCTGTCTTATAGGATGTAGTGCCACCTCCTCTATCAGCAT
Source organism: Falco rusticolus (assembly GCF_015220075.1). Taxonomy (NCBI): domain Eukaryota; kingdom Metazoa; phylum Chordata; class Aves; order Falconiformes; family Falconidae; genus Falco; species Falco rusticolus. The sequence goes on along the minus strand of NC_051201.1, from coordinate 13,502,607 downwards.
GCTCCCTCCTCATTATCATTTAATTATTTATTGTTTCTATTGCAGAACACTTGGGCCTACTCAGTGAACAGCTGTCTATGCTGGGGTGGAGCTGAGTATTTGGGGAATGAGTAAGTAGAAGGAGTTGCAGTAGCAGTCAGGATGGAGAAGTTGGAGTCTTTGCTGCTTAGTAAGAAGAGATTATTTCTTAAACAGTGGTACATAGGAAAAAATAGGAGGTTGGGGACTTGTGATTTTTGAGACTAAGTATGAGCCACACTTATGGCAAGGAAATGGCATTGCCGATTAAAAGTGATAAAGTAGGGGAGTGGCAGGAGATTGAAAGGAAAGACACATAGTTCGATTTTATCCATTCAAGTTTAAATTGGCAGCAATATAATTAGGTGTTCTCAGGTGCAGGCAGATATGCAAGGCTCAGATAGGAGGCAGATGGGTGTCATTGACATAAACTTGGAAGAAGGCACGTGAGCAAAAAGAAGAGATCATCTAGAAATTAGAGGAGTGAAGGAGAGAAGGGTAGAACAGTGGTGTGGGACTCCACAGAAAATTAAAGATGGTAGAAGAGTGTTGTAGCAAACAAGATACTTATAGAACAAGTTAGCAACAAGAACTGCAAAAAAGATGAAAAGATAGATTCTTGGAGTAATTAAGTGATCGTAGCTGCTCTCCTGCTGAGGCACTGACATGGTTACATTTGGCAGATCAGTTTGTTAGATCTGGGGGGACAGCAGCACGAAGTGGTTATCTAGTAGGGACCAATTGTCTTACTGTTCATATGCTTTGAAAAATGTATTGTGCAGTTGCTGCAGACAATTTTCAAATGATAACTTAGCCATTATCCTCACTTTTTTTTATGGCTCAAAATACGAGTCCACATTATGGATTTGTGTTTTGCAAAACCAGCAACCTATTACTGAATGTTTGTGTACTTCTACAGTCCGATGTGTGCTGATAGCTGTATTAGATGATGTTTTTCATGTCAAAGTTGTCTTATCTGTATCTTGCTTATAATATTTTCTCTAATCAATTCCCTCTTGTTTTCTCAGCTAAAAAAGTCTCTATAATAATCCTGGGGATTCACAAGGGAGGTTAAGTGAATGGTCCACCTGCTTCACTGTACATTGACAGTGGAATGACAAAATACGTTATTGGTCCTTATTTGTTGCTCTTTAAACAGGTTTGTGCTGCTTGCTCTCTGCTCAGCTGTTCCTGCAGGCTGGAAGATATTGCCTGTCTCTGTGGCCTCCAGGACATGCTCAAAGTCAGGATAGGGTGGTGCTTTCCTGGGAATTTCTGGGGCCATGTGAACACGTAGGAGAGCTAGGGTCACTACTGATCTTTGCTTCCTTTTGCTGTTGCTTGAACTGAATATACCTAAGCATTCTGCTTAAGAAGCAAGTCCTGTTCTCTTGTTGCTTCCTCATTTTTATTGCCTTTAGAGGCATATTGATGTTCACCTGCCCAGATATCTTTACAGCTACTAATGAAAAAATACCTACATTAACAACATAGATGCAAGTGCACCTTGGGATGAATGTATTATTTATAAAGACTTACCATCACACCCCTCACAGTTACATTTTATGCTGCTTGTGGGTGTACTCCTGTGTCTTGTTGGCAATGCAATTAGTTGCACTGTGGGAGATTCCCAGGTTCAAAGCCAGGCATGTAAAATCTATTTCACCCCTTTTTAATATGTGGGTCTTTTTGTAAACGAAAAGAAAAAAACCCAAAATCATGTCACTCCTTCACAAACAAAGCAGAATAACACTATTTGTGAAAATCTTACAAGTCTGATCCAGCCTCTACTGCTGCTTTTTATACATCTCAGCTCAGCATAGTTGTACTAGACCACTACTGCTCTGCAGGTGGAAGTGTGAGGGCCATTGAACACTTTAAGTTTTTCCAGTGGATCACAATTACAGAAACATCTGTGCTAAATAACTTTGTGCAGATGCACTGTGAAAATTCAGTGTTCAATAGCCCTCAACATTTCTAATTTCTTACTTGTGGTGGTGTAGTTTAGAAGTTGCACATTGGGTTGCAGTATAAAGCATATTGGAAACATTTGTGAAGGGCCTTTTTAGAATGCTTATGCTGCAGTGAAAGTACTCCCAAGCGCTTTTGTTGCTTTATTTAGACTTATTCCATTTAAAAATGGACAAAATGCATGCTAAGGATGCTGTTGATGTAATGCTGCATGAGAGTGCAGAGGTTTGGTATATTGGCTTGAAAAAAGCCTTAAAATCAAAATTTTTGGGGTTTTAGTAAATTAGAGGCAGGAGGGAAAATCTGAGTTTTAAAACTATTGAATGCTACAGGGAGATCATACGATCTGAAGAATTTGAATGCATGTGCTTCCTCAGGATATATACTCTGCACCTTCCACTTTCTTTCATCTAGGTAATCTCTATATTACAACAGCAGGAATGAACTAAAATCTTGAGGAATACAGGAGCAATTCTGTGAATACTTTGGATGGTTCCAGGCTTAACTTCCATAAAACAACTAAAAGGTGTAAATGCAAGTAGAGTTGCTGCTGCTTTTTATGGGACTGATTTAATCTTTAACATGATCCATGAAAATGCTTTAAACAGGTCTTTATTTCAATTTCAATGTGGTCTGCAAGGCAGGAATGATTTGCTGGAATCTTTCTCTATGAGGCACCCACTGAGGGACTTTTAATACTTTTCTCCTTCATCAGGATATCTGTGAAATTGTCTGGACTGGAGTTAACTATATATTTCAAATTTAAGCCTAGTCTGTTGGGATAGGTAGCAAAGGGACAAGTCACGTGCTAGAAGCAGTGTGATATTTATCCTCTGTTCCTCATAGGCTGAGCTTATCCCGTATCATGGCAGTCAGCCCAGCTCAGCAAAAGCCATTTCCACTTCATTTCTCAATGTCTGATTTTGCTTCCATTGAAGTTAATGGCAAAACTCCCACTGTCCTCAAGTGCAGGGGGATCAGATATTCAGAGAGGCTGGCTAGACTTTTAGTGCTTTCATCTGCTTGGAAGTCAAATTTTGCACTTAACTTCTTTTAATCTCCTGGAAAACTTAAGCTTTACTTGTTTTCTCCCAACTATTTCTGTACCCTGATGTTATACATTTCTGTGATTTTACTAGCTAGTGAGAACTTGTTGTCACGATTTTATGTTTTGGTTCACGTAATATTTTTGCTTTAATGTGAGAACAGAAATTTGTTTCCCTATGATATGATTTGTTCCTGTACTTTAAATCATTGCAACTTTTCCATGGGCTTAGGCTTTTGTTAACAAAGGCCATAATATGACTAGCCATACGTAATTATTTGTGTTAATGAAATACTTGGCTGCATTTATGGTCCATTCGGAAACAAGTATGAGTCTGATAGACACAAATATGTTTTTCAGTGTGGATTTACATACATTTATGGATTAGAATCAGGCATTCCTCCTTTTATAGTCAGTGTAGGTTTAACTAGGTTAAAAGGTTTTCCTGAATATTCATCCAGACATTTCTTTTGAAATAAGCTTCTGGTTTAAGTTTTGCACAAATTAAAAAGTACATAAAAACTGGAGGAGGAGAAGAGAAACGAGTTGAAAAGAAATGAAAAACTAAGTATACTTAAGTTTTATGGCTTACAAACCCCCAAATTTCAGAGCTTTGCCAAATTAAAAGGTTAGCTATGAATAACCACAATCAAATCTTTTCTTTTGTCCATATTTAATTCAAATGAGATTGCTCCATATTGACTTCTAATGCTAAAAGGCCACCCATCATGGAATCCCTGCAGCCAATGAAGCAAGCAAGTGAATGCTTTCTTAAATGATGCTAATCAGTCCAGAGAGGCTTGCCCTCTATCCCCATCAGTATTCTGTAATTCAGATGTGCTGATAACCTGAAATTGAATGTGTCAGTATGCAGACATGTGAAGAAAAAAGGAAACTAAAAGGCAAAAGAGGCAGCTATAGAGACAATGCCTGTTTGATTTTTTTTTTTTCCCTTCCAAGTGAAGAATAAAAAGAATTTATTGGTAGTTGGTAGTTGTTCTCAAATGCTTACCAAGAGCTATAAGAGAATATATATAAAATTCATAAATAGGCTAGACAGTTTCCAAATTGACAAATAGATAGGTATTAAAAAAAATAAAGATTACCTCCCCCCTCCCCCCCAAAAATAAGCAAGCCCAAAATCAAACAAATTTTAAAAAGATAATACCAACAGGTTAGCGTTTTTGTGTATCTAGAAAGGTTCCAGTCTGAATGCTTTATAAAGAGGGCTCTCTTACTCTTGTGGTATCTAGCAGGAGAAGTCAGTTGCTATCTCTCTTCTACATCTTGTTTTTTTCCAAATTTTAGTTTTTCAGCTGTTCTACATCACATCTGGTTTAGATTTTGAACAGACACTTTCATGTCAGATGCAGATTTTCTTCCAGAGTGACATACATTTGCTGTTGTATTAGACAATGGTGTATCAAAAAATAGATTGAATTAATTTTTCTTTAGCTTCCTTCAATATAAAAATCATTTAACTTTCCTGCAGAAACTTTGAGTCTCATTCTGTCCTGTTGTGCATGTGGAAGTGGCAGGCGTACGTCTGAAGGCAGAATTGGATCCTCTGTTCTTAAAATGTTGTGCTGCTTCTCATGGTGCATGTTGGAGATGTTGCTTGAATTTGCATTTGACCTACTGGGCTTCTGCTCAAGTTCTCCCTTATTTTATCTATTCAGAAGGAAGCATTGCAATATATATTCTGTAATTTATAATGTCTATGCTATATAAGCTTTTTAAGATGTTAGCAATGGGAGATCTTTTCTCTGCTGACAGCTTCTGTCACAAATTTGTCAGAGAGGAATGATACTAGTGGCAGTGCTCAGATGCAAATTGGGACGTTCGGAGAAAATTTGTTTGTTAACCAAGTTGTACTGATACAGTTTCCTTATACATGTTGTAGCCTGTGATACTATTGAAAGCCGTTTAGCTTTTTTCATCGGTGGGTCACAAAGGTGGCAAGTGTCAGCATCTCCATTAATAATGGAAAAATGGAGATATTTGGAACTGGGACAGCTTGTCCAAGTTTAGTGAGTAGGTCAGCTGGCAGAGCTGCGAAGTGAGCACGGTCTCTTGAATGCAGCACTGTCTACCAGTTCCTGCCATCAGCCCCTGGTGCTCTTCCCAAGAGCCTGTCTGCCCTCGGAGGGCTGCCACCATCAGACAGGTGTGTGCAGCAGCCTGTGGAGCAGCTGCATCCATGCCTTGCAGGGCTGCTTGGTGGCCATGGGCTCACCTGGCTTGGAGGTAAACTAGTGTGTGTGTATGTATGGTGGCTGTGGCTTAAACTTACAATTTAGGAAACTGACTGAAAAAGTAACAGTTTCCATCCTGGATGCTGTATTTGTCATTTTGTCTGCTGTTACAGGGCACCTGCAAAAGCTTGCTCTAGGCACAATTATTTGAGTTTATTATGGAACAATAATCTGCTCTTTTGGAAAAGATCGCTCTTTTCCAATTTCAGTCCAAGATTAGTATATGTTTCAGGCCTGACTGGAAGTATCTTAGAGGGTTTGGTAACTAGTTTTAGCCTCCAGAGGACTCTGGTGTGCACTTTCATGTTCCTTAGTGCCCCCTCCTCACTGTCCCACCGAGCAGGAGTGGACAGAGGCTTTCATGGCTGACCAGCTCTGTCCACGAGTTGGGCGGGCAGTTCCCAGCAAACAGAGCTGTGAACACAGCACCAGGTTCCTCACGGTCGGCGGACAGGTTCCCATCGACTTGCATGTGGATGGCCTAATGCTCCCACCATTAGCCTGATTTTCAGTGTGCTGAGAACTGCAGCTTCTGTTAATCAGTGGGATCTAACTGTAATTAGCATTTATGAAGGGACCACTCAGATGCCCTGCTGCCACGGCTTTCCAAGTCTATTGATGGAATGGAAAGAGACCAAGAACCGAACTCTGTTCTCTGGTCCCCTGTCTGCCACCACGAGATTAGAGGTTAGCCTGAACAGGATGAAAATGACATCCTGAATTTTAATTATTTATCTGTGCACTTTTTTATATCTTCTCATGGCTTGGGTATTTCATCTTATCTTAAAAAATATTTATTTGAAATTGTCAGTGATCAAAGGCTGGGAAACAAAACCGAGCTGGATATGATTTTTCTTTTTTTTTTTTTTTTTTTCTTTTGGAGGAAATTGGAGTGTCAGGATAATTCTTGTGTATGCAAACTTTACAAGATGAAGCCAGTCCAAATGTTACATCCTTAAGCTTCATAGTAGAAGATTAAAACTAACGTACATGTAGATGATCAATTTTACCTACTGTGAGAATTTGAACATAATTGGTATATCTTGTTTTTAATTCAAATTAGGTGATTTTTACTTGATCATTTTATACACACACATACACACACACGTACTCCCTCACAAGCACACGTCTGTGCACTGAATTGATAAAGAAAGAACTCTGGTTAAATAATCCACTTTTGTCTGACAACGGAATCAGTTATAGAGGTGCAAATATGCAGAAAGCTATTTGGAAATGCATCCTCGTAGTTGTCAGGTTTTATTATGCAGGAAGGTGTCATGTTTGTTACGAAGCTGAGTGCAGATGGCAGAGTGGAAGAAATGGATCACTAATTTTAACAATGATTAATGAACACAGATAGAAAATGAATTACATTGGACTATCGGAGGCAAGAAATATTTTTGAGAAAATTTTGACTCATCTGCTGTGCTGTTCTCTGTAAATTATTTTCTGAAATTCTATATGTTGTCAACAGTTGACTGCATTTTCCATTACTGTCTATTTCTGTTCTTAAGTACTTTTGTGTTATTAGAGATACATAATTTCAAAATACCAATACATTCCTGATTACTTAGAGAAAATATATGTAACAGTATGAATGTTCCAAAGGCTCAGGCCACAAGTGTCCTGTTTTATCATGCTTTCTCATTCTTCACCATTTTGTCACTACAATAGAAATATTTAGTGTAATTTTATCCTTTTATTAATAAAAGGAGGTAGTTGGGGCAGAGGAGTCATTCTGTGTTTTTTATAAAAATAAGGAAAAACGTAGACACAAAGTTAACAATAAAATGCAGCCAAGTGGGTTAGCATGCTTTTAAGCTTACAGTGCTGATTCCACCATTTGTGATTTCACAGTCTAACCGGGAAAAACATACACACAGCTGCTTTTTAAATTGCTACCACCCACGTGCTCCCCTCCTTCACTATGAACTCTGGCGCGTATGCACTCCCCGCACTTACCCACACACTCAGTGGCCAGTCTCGCACATCCCAGGCTGCAGGGGGAAAACGGAAGTTGCCACTAAGTTATAATTTGTTGTTTATCCTTGTTTTACAACCTGCTGAGATGTGCAGCCTCCCCAGCTAACCAGAGTTCTCGCCGTTTGGTTTTGAGAGCCGTGTGGGGCTTGCGCATCCTCAACGGAGGATTAGTTCTGCTTGGAAAGAGCTGTGTCCTTACCACCCCTTCCCTCGAATATTAAAATATATATTAAAATAGAAGAGAAATGCAGTGACTGAAACAGAATTAAATGCTTCATTGTCAATTATATAGAGGTCCAGAAGTTGAGGTAAAATAGGGTCGGGGCTGGCTAGCTCTTCGGCAGTGCTGTGAGGTGTTTGCAGGGAGGACAGAGGTTCTGACGGGTGAGATCTGGTGCCCGTGTTGCAATGACTGCTGTCACACTGCCTGGGAGGCATGCAGGTGGGCTGTGTTAGAAGCCAGGGGAACCCATGATATTCAGGAAAACAGTGCCTTGGTGGTTTTGGAAAGCTCTCTGGCATGTGTACGTCCTGGATCGCTTTTGATGGCATCATACTGCATCTCTCCTCTGGTCTCCAGGGCTGACAGCTGCCTGTGGTCCAGCTGTGACTGTTAGTAGGTAGATGGTCATGCTTCTCCTTTGCTTCGAGAATGTTTGTGGTCTTACTTTGGTGGTTGTCGTGCTGGTAAGCTTTGGTAGTTCACTGGATGATGGTTAATTGCTTTGCTGCTACCTGGTACTACATGTGAAGCAAAGCTTAGACCTCTTTAACAGGTTTTGTTCCAGGCAGGGAAGTACCCCTGTTTACATTTGATCTGAATTTTGCCTGTCACATCTCATTAACCACGTGTGGTAGGTGACTATACTTCACTCCATTGCTGAGACCTCCTCCTGTTTGCTGCTTTATGTTAACATGGTTGTCTGTACTTTCTGCTGTTTAAGGACCTGATCCTTTTACTTGTGTGAAGAGCTCATTCAAGAAATCTCATTGATTTCAAGGAGACTGTTTGTGTGCAAAAGAAGTGCTTGGCGGGATTTAGTCTTAGGCAAGCAGCTTTATTGCTGGAGTATCCGCTTCTCTGTATGCAAAGTAACATTCTAAAGATTGCTTGCTGTTGTTTAAAAGAAAACTAATTCTTGGGGTAGGTGTAAAATTGCTGAATAAATTTGTACACTTTCTACATAAATGATCTCTTTCCTGCAACATCAGGCTATGGTAAGAGACACATCTTCCTGAAGAGACATGCTGAGCTTGTGAGCAAACTACAATTCCATGTCCATTGCCTCCTTTACAATTGTTAGGTTCAATCCTGCTGCTGCTAAATGTATGGCAGTTGTGATTTTTAACTTCAGAAGCTGCAGGAGAAATATGCTTTGAGAACTTCAGACTCAAGTTTCCAGGAGCTTTAGTCATAAATACAGGTATATAAGATGCTCATGAATGATTACCTCTATCTAAATTGTGCTTACCTTTGCAGAAATACTTGAAAAATGCACTCACTACTCTTCAAAATACATCGGGGAGATTCCCCTGTAGCATTTTGGATCTTGGAATACATAAACTAACCTGAAGTAATTTGAACTTTTATCATCAGTTTGCATCTGTGGCCAAGATTTGTGATTTCTTCCGTAATCTGTTTCAAGATGTGCCCTAATTTTGCTAGAAAGTGTTAGAGAAAATTTTAAATGACTTTATGAATGGCTCTAACTCTAGTATTTTGCATGTAATTATGGTCCTGATGGGAACATACTTTAGAAAAACAACTACTGGAACAATACAAGTCCTGCTCAGGTTACATAGCATATGCTAAACACTGAGAAAACATACACCGTGCTTTAGTGAACAAGGTAGGGGAATGCTCCTGGGAGCCAATTTAGAATGTGACTTAAGGCAAGCGTGGCTTTTTGTCTCTGTTTCTATTGGCAAACTGGTAAAACAGCAGCAGTGGCTGGAAATCCCTGGGAAGTCCCTGAGGTTGCTGTGCATGTACAGAAACTAGTCTGTACCTAGACCTTCATGAGGATGGGTAGGTGTTAGCTTTGGACCTTGCCTTTGTTTTGGGAAATTAGCATTTCTCTCAAAGGCTTCTCTTCTGCTTTGTCCTTGCATGGCAGAACTGGGCATGGGCTGTGGAACTTGGACAGAGGTACATGAGAAATAATGAAGCTTTGGCAAACCAATGCTGCCACTACAGTAGTGCTATTTTCAATCTCAGTAATAAACAGTTAAAATGCCACCCCCCTCTTTTTATTTTTGTTTTAATAGGATCAATATATATGCAGTGAAGTGGCTGTATGATCAATGTGCTGGTTTAGGTTTTCAAAATTTCCTGTTTGATGGTATAGTTCTACTTGACTCTGTTGCTATATTTATAAGGCATGGTTTTGTACCTATTGAGACATATTATTTAACTGAACATTGGTAACATTGCAGATATGAGGGTATGGGTGTGAATAAAAATCCCCTGTGGTCCTTCTTGGACCTCAAGTGGCTCATCTTAATTTCTTGTGGCATCTTATTAGTTGAAGCTAATGCAAGTAACCTTAACTAAATTTTGCTTCGCTGTTCTATAAAAAGCAGGAAGCACAATGAAAAAAGCGTGTTTTTAAAACAGCTTATGTGTGTAAACCATTGCAAAATGTTTGTGGGACTAACCCCTTGGTTTTCACTGTTATCTTGGCTTAACTTAAAATACTGGGGTAGAAGAGTTGGGTCTGTGTTGACACTGGCATTTTCCACTTGAGTGCTTTTTTCGTGATGTTGTTCTGTGTACATACAGTACTGTACGTTTTAGAAGATTAAATACATTTATATCATATATACTTGCAAACAAAGGTGTATGTATATATGTTTGAAATACAAAATATTAATACTAATATGAGCTATACCATGATCTAGAGGATATCCAAGAGGCCTGTCATACTTCTATTACTTCAGGTAAATAACTGATTGACCTTTGTGGTGTGCTGATACTTCACTAATCAGAACCTGAAATCTGTATAACAACACTTCATTTACTTGATAGACAAAAGAACAATTGCACTTGAAGTAATGTGATTTCTAAATAGACACTGCCTGTCAAAAATAAATGCATTAGAAGTAAAATGTAGCTCAAGGAGACAATTAGCAAACAGAGGTGACACTGTAAACAGGTGCACCCATTATTCCCAAAGCTTGTGGCAATATATTCACATCTTTTAGACTGATGGAAGATCATGTGACAGTTTGGTGAATTATCTATCTGTATCATCTGACTGATGAAGCCTGCTGCAGTTGCAGATCATTTAAAAATGCATCTCACAAATTACATGGTAGCTGGGAAAAAATGCAGGTTTTTCTGAACAATGCTTTTCTAAAGCTATGTGCTGGAATACCTAATTTTTCTTTGAAAGGATGTAGACCATTTCATTATGCTATGTATACAGTCAGTTAAGGTTGTGCAAATTCATTACAATGTTTGTTAATCTATAAAACATTTTCTATTCCAGTTTTAGTGACATTGAATATTTTTTTATGTGCTATTTCTGAAACATTTTTTCCTATGAGCTGAAAGGGAATAACACATTTTTTATATAGACTTCTTAAATCGCTACTTATCAAGGAAGATTTGAGATGAGAACATTTGACCTACATCTTTTTGTGGGTTATTGGATTTTTTTTTTTCCCTACATAGAAAATGTAAAACAAACAAGAAAGAATCTATAAACAAACTCCCTCTTTCTTTCTCTACTAGACTGTGATGAGAGCAGTATCACTTATGAAATGTCCTCTTATGAGATGTGGTGAAAACTGCCTCAGATGGTGTTTTGTAATTTGATGCACTAACAAGATAGTTAGGAATGAAAAATGCATTTTCCCAAGCTATCATAAGTATTTTATATTTTCTTCTCTTTAAAACTGTGAATTGATGATTGTTTCAGTAGAAGTAGAGTTGAGTTGTGTATCAGTGGATAGTTGTTCCTGATGGCAGTTAGATGGCAACAGGACACCCTCAGCACCCGAGCATATTATCCTGGTTTTGTTGTTTGTTTTGTGTTTGTTTTTTATTGTCAGCAACTTCAATTATGGCTATAGTTCGAGGCATTTCTATGGAATTAAATATACCATATAACTGTTTTTTGGCATTCGGCAAATATGTATTTCCAACAGAGGTGCTTCTGAGATGCCCGAGCATCAGATCTGGAGGTTTTCATTTCCCCTTACTGTTCCATGCCTCCTGCAGGTAACACCCATTTCTAAACGAGCAAGTAAAGAAAAACTTTAAATCTTTTCAGTAATTAATAGACAGTGAACTTGGTCTTGCAAACACTCTAACTTGCTATTAATTTCACATACAAGCCAAGAGGCGAACTGAATTGAAATAGTCCTGCAGATCTTAGGGAAGACTCTGGAAAAGTCCAAGGATGTTTATTTAAGGGGTTTTCACGTAACTGCTTTCTGTTATGTGGCTGAAGAACTGGCTTACTTGAATATTCAGTGTTGAGGATGGGTTGCTCTTGTATGCTTGCCCTACCCTAAGTCTTTTTATACAGATGTTAGCAAAAAGGTTGCATTTCACCTGTTTCACTGTTTCTTGTAAGTGGGTGTCAGATGCCAGTTCTCTTGAAATAATGTTTTTGTCAGGAATGGCATAATATTGTCTTGAGGGCTTTGGGGGGGCTGATTTTGGGAGGGGCAGCCCCCTCCGACTTCACTGAAAGGGCTTGTCCTGCACGTCGGGGCAGGAGTACGGGGAGGGATGAGGGGCAGGCACGATGGGCCTCCTGCACTGCCCTTCTGCTGGCAGTGCTGCCTGAACACAGCTGCCGTATTTCCTTTGTAACATCTGGACAGTGGAAGAAAATAATTGTGGCCTTCGTCAGCATTGCTATGCCAATGTTTATTGGATATGTGCGATGGGCGTACTTTTGCTTTTTGTGGTTGTGTTTATTTTGTAGCTTTTTGCCGGTTGTTCCTATGCCATCTTTGGTCTGCGTTTACAACCTGTGCATGTAGATCACTTCAGAGTTTTGTCTGCTTAAACCAGAGTAAATTTGGATTATGGTGGTTCCTCACTGGCAGCTCCCTGACAAAATGCTTTTGAATTGGAACATACCAATTTTGACTACTTTTATTCTGGAATGGATGGGTTGGGATTGAATTTGTCATCAAATGGGGAAAGGAGGGAGGACCTGTGCTGTCTGTGGGGCTGTTGTTCAGGTCAAGTCTGAAGCCCTGGTCTGCTTTTCAGGCTGGGGCTTTGTATGGAGCCAGTTTTTTCTGGACAGTGAATACCGAAGTATGTTACTCAGGTGGTGTAGCTCCAAGTTGAGGAGCAGTGGCTGATGCTGTG
>NC_051201.1:13435000-13485000 GCF_015220075.1 Falco rusticolus | reverse complement strand
TCTTAGTGAAAGCCCCTTGAGAATCATTCCTAGAATTTTGCAAGTCATGAGCGCGTATGTAAAATCTGAATATTTTTTTTTAAACACAAGTAGCCTTGTAATAGCATAGCAAAAATGTAGCCTACGATGTCGGCATAGGAGTACTAAGAAGCTGTTTAGCGGGATAACATCTTTTTGAAATGTAACAGTTTATTATCTTTGTTTCCATTTCTTGGCTTTCTTACCTTGAATGAGCTGCAAGTAAACACTAAAAAGGTGTATCTTGAGCTTTTAAGACATCAACAACAGCAGAAATTCCAGACAAACAAGCTGTCACTGTTTTTAGACACTGTGCAACTGAAAACGTTGGATAGGACCTATGTTTCTATGTAGCAGTCCAGGAATTTGCTTCTCCTATGTGTCCAAATATTGTAATCAAAATTCACTTATTTGAATTCTAAAATAGTACAGGCCTCTCTATAAATGGAATCTGAATCCTGCCTAGATATGATTTCATATTTGGGAAGACCAGATCTGATGACAAGGGTTTTTTTTAAAACCATTTATAAAAGGTTTTTGCTCTCTCCAGCCAACACTGTAGGTGCTTGGCTTGACTGTCTGTTGGTTTGCTTCTCGTGTAGCTGGTATGCCCGTGGGAAATGGGGTACCAGATCGGAGTAATGGCTTGTACGTGCTCACCACCCATTAAGCTCAATACTGTAAAATATGTAACGAGAAGATGGGCTTTGCCTTTCGGGGCTTATAATTCAAGTATAAAAGCAGAGACAGTTGGCATGTAGGAGAAAGCTAGGCTTGAGGACAGAGCAAAAAAGAATGTGTTCCTACGTGTGAGAAACAGTGGTGATGGCAAACCAGATGTCTGCTGCTGAACTGTTGGCAGTTAGCAGTGGAAATGCGAGTTACAAAGGAGGGGTTTGAAGCTTTTACTGGGGTAATACTCCTATGTCAGAAGTTGTATAGCAGAATTATCACTTGGAAAACATTTCAAAGTGTGTGATAAAGACTGGTTCAATTGCAAGTGAGGGGGGAAGGAGGGGGAATGGTAGACTGTCAAAATGAAAGTAAGTAGCCTGTGCTTGGTGTGGTAGAGAAACCAAAGGAGTGAGAAGAAGTGGTGGCATGGACAAAGTGGGGCATTCTGCAGCAGCATTTTGCATTGGATGTTATTGGGACAAGGTGGAGTCTGGAGAGATCTTGGAGGATACCTGAAAAGTGTTTTATAACTGTTGCACTAGTGGAGGGCTGCACTGCTTAGTAGTGAAGTCCTAATTTGCAGAAGTCTTTCATATTGTTTTCATCATCAACAGAAGTCCTCAAAGTTGTTTGTCCTTCAAGTCAACAAGTGGCATTGTCCAGCAGCGTGGTCCTGTCTGTGCTGATCATTTTAAACCAAATGCCGTAAAGTGACCAAGCTCTTAATTATTTCCCACAGAAATGAAGGATGCAATTCTGTACACGCTGACTACCACAGCCCACCACTGGGGCTCTGTGGAGAAGTCAGTGCTTCTCTGGGAAATCAGTGTTGGCAAGGTGAAGCCATCAGGCTGTGGTGCTTGAACGGGGGTTTCAGAGCCAGAGCCTGCTGTATGAAATAGTTTGGTTGATGTGGATGTAAAAGGGTATTATTTGGAAGTGACCTTCAATTTCATTTGTTAGACATGCACAGGAATAAACATAGTTAGAATTCTCAGTCATAAATTCTTCAGATTATAGCTTCAGTTGAGTGAACTTTACTTTGCTCTAAGAATGCCCTTTGTTTTTGTTTCTATTTTGCTTACTAATGTAATGGTCCTAAATTCACTACTGACAAATATCTTGGAAGTATTCTGGCTTGTTTTTTACTGCTGGCTCTTATCTCTTTTAAGTAGGGTTTATTAGATGAGATCATCTACAAAGGACTTATTTCTGTTATAAAATGGAATTAAAAAAAAGTAAAAATACAATTAGTAGTTGTTCTCTTTTTACTCAGTTTGAAAGATTAGAATATCAATGTCAAAGAGAATAACTGGGTTTCTGGAGTATGCTATGCAACTTTTGTTTTATCCTGTTTTGTCCTCTTTTGCTGCACTGTCTAGGGGAAAGGATCAGAGGCATTTCATTCTGTTCCTCAGCATTATCTTGAGGAGAGGTTTTTCCTCTCAAAACAATCCAGAATTGAAAGAACTTTTCAGTTCTCAAAATGAAATGACCACCAAACTTGTACGTTATGAAGGCTTAAAAAATAAAAGGTGTTAATCCCACTAATATTCTAATTCTCAACAATCTCTGCTGCTCTGTGGATTGTCTGCTTGAGGTGGCATTGTAATATTTTAACGTAAATGTCTGATTCAAACACTGAGTTTTGACATATTAAATTTCTCACAGGTTTTATTTTTACAGTTGCGACCTTCAGTACCTATCCTGTGTCTTTTAAGAATTTCGTCAGCCAGGGAACAGATTCGTTGGTTTAAGAGTAACTGGTAAGAATACTTACTTACATTGTTCTCATAACATTTTTCTTCTGCTTACGGATCTGAGATTTTAGGCTTGTTTTTCCATATTCAAAAAACACATAAAAATGAGGTACCCAAGTTAGATTTAAAAAACCTGCTCTCACATGCTTTTTTCTACATCTTCAAAAATACTGTGTTTGTCTTTAGCAAAACTGTTTATTGTGGTTCTTTCAGGGTGTAGTGAGCTACAAATAGATTTTTCAAGAAAAGAATCTGCTTGGTAAAATCATGAGCATTCATCTTACGCAGTTGATATGTAATAATTGTGTTAGAGATGAATCATCATTTATTACTTTATAAACATACTGCTGATTGTAAAAAATCCGTGACACTCATGATTAAGTTCATTTTATCACTTTTTGGTGTTTTTTTCCCCATAAGTTCAATAGAACATCTCATGCATATTATTAACGACCATATTCTGTCGCATATTAGCATGAGAAGAACACCCATGAAAATCAGTGGGTGGAGGGGTGTACTACATTGTATATGTGATTTCCCTCTGAGCTATTCCAGTGCAGTAGAAGAAAAGCTACTGTAAAGTCTAAGAAATCTGACTGGTGTGGAAATCAGTGTGAAATCAGAATTGGGTTATTTGGCCCTCAGTTTGAAATAAAAGTATAGCTTCCTAGGAAATAACTAATAATTAATTCTACATTCTACATGCATTAATTGATTCTTAAATCAAAATTTCTGATGGCTTCTGCTCCCAAATCAAATTCTTATGTTATTTCTTTATTGTAATTGTTATACTGGATTGTCCACTCGTTTTTATATCTTGTGAATCAGTAGAAACTGTGTGATTCAGAGGAATTGCGCTGATTTATAGCTGATGTAAGTGAGAGGATATTCAGGCATATTAAAG
Source organism: Falco rusticolus (assembly GCF_015220075.1). NCBI lineage: Eukaryota > Metazoa > Chordata > Aves > Falconiformes > Falconidae > Falco > Falco rusticolus. Next base: position 13,481,643 of record NC_051201.1, on the reverse strand, counting down.
CTTTAGTACTGCAAATGCATAAGCAGGTATTGAATTACTGATGCTAATGGAATTACTCACGTGAGTAAAGTTAAACATAGACATAAGTGTTTTCAGGATTGATGTCTGTACTTACGAATTTATATAATTTAAGAATATGGCTCACAATTTAAAAAAACTTACTAATTGAATGTGAGCTACTGGATTTCATTCTAGACAATTGACTTGAAAAGAATTACATTGACTTGATTCTAGAATAATTCCATCAACTTCGGAAAAGATATGTGGATTTTTACTGCTGTAAATAAGGACGTAGTCTGACCAGTTCGCTGATTCCTACTAATATCAGGAAATACTTCCAGAGTAAAGGAGGAGCACAGAACTGGACAATTAGTAATACAAATGGTTTCAATCAAATGGTTAAATAGCTCAGCAAAGACGTGGTTCGTTTTGTAATAGCATTTGGAATCCAAATAAAACCATCTGAGAGATGTGCTGTTTGTTGTGATATTAATGCAGAAAACAGAGACAACCCAACATGTCTTGAATTTCAGGGGGGTGTCATAGGTTGAAAAAACCACACCAACCAACAAAAAACAAAGAAAAAATTCCAAGCCTACAAACTTAAAATACACATGCAGAAGCTCATGCTTGATTCTAATTAACAAAGCTTACCTTTCTCTTGACCATACCCCTTAGAGGTCATAATGTAAACTATTTAAATTGATAGTAATATTATGCACCACGAAATTAATTTTACATTGTATACAGTTTTTATTGTGACTTTATCTTGTTTCAAAAGTGCTTACTTTCTGATTTTGTGGATATTACTGACTGGATTACTTTTATTTTGGTTTTTACACAACAGTTATATTAGAAATTTGCTGTTTTATTCTTACCTTCTTAGTAAAAATCCTTTTATCACACAATGGGTAATTTATATCCATTACCAGCCCTTTCAATCCTTTTCAGTGGTGCTGTCAGTGCCTTTGGCACAGTAATGATTAATGTGATCTAATAATAGTGTGCCATTATATTACCTTAGTAAAACATGTACCAACATCCTATTCAGATCTACCAAATTCATAGCTTCCTATAATATTTTTGTTGAAAGACAGGATTACTATTTTTCAAAGCAGAATTTTTTTTTTTTGCCTTTAACATATTTAATGAAATTCACAATTCTTTGCCATGGTAATCTTTGTGCATGCATTTGAGCTTGATGGGTGAATTTTATATCATTCTGCATTATTATGATTTGTTAGGAAAATTGTTTGACACGTAAAGAGAGATATGCATTACATTGTTTTGTTTTGTTAAGGGTGCTTTTTAAGCATTCAGTACCTTCTGATTATTCTGCTTTATTTATCATACGGGGTATATTTAGACTGTAGTATGCAAGAATAAGCATTTGGGCTAAAACGTGTCTGTCTTTTTCTGCATTGTAACCCAGAGACTGCCACATACTACAGAAGGCAAGCTCTGTGCTCCTCTGCCCAGCAGTACCAGTTCTGGTTACACTTTGCTGTGGTGCTCTTTCTTTGGCATTTCCTTGCTGTTTTGCCTGTGGAAGCGTGCAGAATAGTGCCCAACTGTGAGCTGGAAACTTGGATTATGCTGTGCTGTGTTTGATTTTCAATCCAAGGTACATGTATTCAAAAACCAAATTCATACCTACCTACCCTCTTATCTACCTCTGTTCGAGGTTCAACTGGATACAGCATTGCTTGACCCCAATTTCCAGTTGTCAGGTAGTGTCAGATCACCTGAGAAGCAGAGAAACTATCCAGAGGACATATTTTTGGTAACAAAAAAATGTTGGTGCTCTGTTTTACATGTATGACTGCCTTCCAGTCATTCCAGTTATGTACCTGATGCAGTGTGGGAGTGTGCTGCCGCCCTTCCACTGAGCACTGATTCCCCCAGTCCTCTGCAACAGGAGAGGCTTTAGTCACAGCACTCTTTCCAGTCTTGGGTTCATCTATTTAATAATGCTCCTAATCAGCATGGCTGAAGAGTTTGGATAACACTGCATCTTTGCAAAGCATCTTAAATCTTCATCACCCAAAGATGTCATTATTGCAGTCAGGGAGTCACATACTTAACACTGTTGCAGTAAAATCGAAATGAAACAGCATGTCCACATTTTAACTCTACTTTGTGATGTTCTGTTAAATACATACTCTCACTGTTTCATCATATCACAATAAATAATGAATGAGAAAAATATTTTAATCTTGTCAATACTGGCAATGTCTAAAAACAAGGGAAGTGTGTGTATGCATTTATGTGGATTCTTTATTTGATTTAGGCTAAGCGATACAGCTGTAACATGATTTGAAATATGCAATCAATGTAAACGAAGAAAAATATTTTGAATGAAGTGTATAAACTGTGTGGTTCTTTAGACATATTTTTAGGAAAAGAAAAAAGATTATGATTGTCATACCATATAACAATAATACTACTACTGGAAATATATGCAGCAGCTTTATTTTCTGCCACGGTAAAGACAATCTTAAGCCTTGGTCATTTAAATCAAAGACATTTTCATCTCTTCCACATAGACGATTCTTCATGACATAACAAGAAATGGGGGAGGAGGAGGGGAGGGGAATAAAGCCTGAAATCTTGCTTTAGCATTGTATTCAAAAGGTTTAAAGAAAGTTCATAAAGATGCTTCCCTGTTTTTAGTAATAAATAATTATTTATGAAACAGAAAAACCTTTTATAAAGAAGTCTCCAAAATCAGTTTTCTAACGGAGATATAATTTGTTAAAGCTCTAACAGAGCTGTACCAGTCTTGAATTAGAGATACCCTTAGGTTGCACTGTAAGTCACTGGACTGTTTATTGTGCAGATTGCATTGTATGTTATTGCTTTATTACTTGTGGATCCTGCCCTTGTACTAGTCAGGACCAAGCTGGAATGAAAAATGGTGGCTTCCTTTTTTTCGCTAAGAAAAGAATGGTCAGTGAAATTTTTCTCCCTCATCTCTTTACATGCAACTCAAAATAGATGTAGTAGGACAGAACTACCAGAATAGACTGTTCCATGGTCTGAAGCATTTTCAGGGCCTTGCTAGCTGCTCTTATGTTGTCCCTTTCATTGGGAGATTATCCTATGAAGTGTACAAGGGACTAGGTTCCTTAGTGTAGTTTTATGCCTGTTTCTTCGGTAAAGTAGGATTGGAAGTTGGTGAATTGGCCAGCAAAGGATTAATTCATCTGCACATCTTTCCATCTCCATTCTGATGGGATAGAGGCTCTTATGTGTCATCTCTGGTAGTATGGCTGATTGGAAGAGGGAGAAGAGGATCTTGCTGCAGCTGCGCAAGCTGTTAAACAGCACCATTACTGTCCACTGCCCTTGTTTGGGTTCCTGTCTGTATTGCTGTACTGTGATCCTTAACACACGTGGGTAGGCGAGGAAGTGGCTTCTTTTGTGTGACTGAAAGAAAGGCCCCCCAGTAAGCAAAGGAAGGAAAATAAAATATTAAAAAATCTTGGCCTGATTCTTGGAAGATAAAAAATACAAGGGGAAAGTATTTTTGGCTTTTAAGGCTAATTTTACCTCTTGTGAGGCCATCAGGTCAATGAGTAGAAGTGGTGACTGGTAATTCTTGAGTTATATTACTAGCCACTGAATTACTGTGTGACTTTAGTAATGAAACATAAATGTTCTCTCTGTTCCCCAGTGGGCATAATACCATTTACCTGTCTCAAAAATGCTTTGTAATTTAATTAACACTTGGAGTGCTCTTTGAGATCCTTAGGTAAAAGCAGGAAAAATGAGTCAATTGTTACAGAAATCCTAATTTATCCCTATTTAAAAAAAATTACACTTTGTCGTGACTTTTTCAAACCTCAAATAATGCTTGATAGGAGTTTTGGGCTTTGTTCTTACTTGGTCCTTAGAGTCACTTATTCTTAGTGATTTGCATAGGCGCAGTGTAGGTATTACTTTTTAGTTCAACAGAGTATTTTGGTGGATCATAAATTACCAGTCCCTGTTCTGGGAATCTGTTTCTGAGAGAAGCGTACATTTTCAGAGGAGAATTTGAATTGTGCTAGGAAAGTTTTGCGGTATTCTTCAACATACATGTTTTACTGTTTTAGGGGAAATGGTTCTTGATTTTTAGTTGTGCACTGGATGTAATAGCTTAGTCTTTGTTTCATCAAGCATGCTACTATCTTGGTGATAAATTACACATGGGTGTACTGTTGTAACTACAGCTATTCAACAGTCATATATAGTTACCACATCCTGTCATGGCCACATCACTGACCAATGACCAAACCAAGTATTTCCTTGCTATAGACAATCCCTGTCTATAAGTACACACTAATCTACCTTTGGACTGATTTGAATATTTAATTGTATATACACGTTTGTAAGCCAGTTAAGAAACTGATTTTCTTCGTTCTCTGCTGACCTCCAATAAAGAACTTGCATTAAGACAAGCAGGAACACTTGCAGCAAGCAAGCTGTAACTTCAACCCATCCATGCTTTCATCTTGTTTTGGAAACAGCCAGATCTCTCTCTCTTTAAAATCATGAAACTCACCTCTTTGCTTCCAGGTATGTAATTCATTCTCACACTTTTTCTTTAGCAGCTCCAAGCATTCATGTGGGGTTTGCTGTCTACCACTCAACTTTCTTTTCAGGTGCTATGAAAACAGCACACATACCTGGATACAGCTGGCTTAAAGTAAGGTTTTTGGGAAAAAACGTCTGTTTAGACATTTTTTTCCCCACTTTTAATCTACTTTATGCCACTATCTTATTTTAACTACTCAAAAGGAGTTTAAACACTCTTAGATAAGCAGATAATCTCAACAATCACCTTACAGCTAGCAAAAATGTTGCACACCTGTTTGTACGCAGCCTTGAAATACGTCAAAGTTACACAAAGCAAGTCTGCCATCCCTTCTGGTATTAAAAATGCCATTATCTTGAAGTTTTAAAGTTGTACTATTTGTGTAATAGCACCTATGAGGGAGTTTATATCTTATTCTTCCCTTCATCCCGTTCATCTCCTCTTGTTTCAGAAGAACCCTTTTGGTCTTGCTTTGGTAATTTAAATAGACAGTCTGGTGCAGTTGTGACTGAAACTGGGGGCTGTCTTTCAGATTTCATGGAAATCTGGGGAGACCAGAATACCTGAAGTGATCTGCCACTGCTTTTCAAATATTTGAGAGTAACACATGCTCCATTTAAAATAAATTGTTAATATTTTTTTCTGACTCTACAGCTGACATTCTTTCCTGCTCTGTAAATTTTACTTTTATTGCATCTTATTTTTTACCGTACATTACAACAAAAGATTTGGAGGAAAGGTGGAGTGGGAGATGTCCATGAAGTTCCACACTTCTGCACTGCTGCAGCGACAGGTAACAGTGCTGGGAAGGAGTGCAAAAGTACAGCAGCAATGAGGACATCCGTACATGTGTCTTTAGACTTCCTAAGAGGTGCTTGCTTTGAGAACAAGTGGAAGTGTGCAACTGTAATGCTCAATGAAAAAGTGGTAAGCTTCTCTCCTTTCCTCCTTCATACTCTTCCTCTGGAATATTACATTGTTACTGAAAGCGTGGCTGCACAGAAAGAGAGCACATCGTGAGTCTTTTAGTAGTGATCTCAAGTGTTACTTTGAATGGACATTGTCCTGTGAGCAAATCACTGGAGGAAAATTCTTGTGCTCCTTTTCTTTCCTGTGGGTAACTGCACATTGCATAGCTGACCAAATATGCCAAGACCATGGAAAAAGAGAAAATGGCAAGATGACTGTTTCTCAAAAACAGTAAACACACATTGCAGCCTGGCTTCTTATTTGAGAATGCAAGATTTTACTTTTTGAATAACTACTGTATTTTAACAATAGGCATCAAGTGGTTGCTATGTGATACACAACAGTGTTTTTCATGAACTTTTGGCTGCTGAATAAGCCCAGCAAATATGGGTTCTTACCCTTTTAGTTTTCTGGGTCAATTCATTTTGCACAAAAGAGAGAATGATAATTTGAGTTGTAGGCAGAGAATGTTTTCTTCACATGGTAGGAAAGATGAAAGCTGTTTTTATTTGATTTCTTTTTAAATTAAAAATTATAATTCTTTATAGAGTTACAAATAATTATCTTATTACTAAAGGCATCTTGTAAGCTTGTTACAGAGTCTTTCTCTGTAAAATAATTGCTGACTGTCACTGCAAACTAAAAGTGGGGGAGAAGGAGGGGAAAACCAGAAATATAAATGTGTGTAACGTGTATGTGTAGATATTACCATTTATTTTTTAAAAATGTGATTTGATTGCCCCAAAAGCAAATACCTAGGTGAATGCTTCTTGTTTGTTAGGTGTTGCTGGCTGATTACAGATATATAAAGGTGTTTTCTGAACTGCTGTTCTTCTCTAAATGCTCAGTCCTTTCCTGCTTATGGGTCAGAGAGGACAGAGTCTGTCAGATTTAGTTGGCTTCCTGATGGGACACCACATTGAGGATGCTTTTATGTTCTTATCTTCTGTTCTTCTGTTGTTGGAATCCCATGGAGCAGGATTTCTGAAAACTCTGGTTTAAAATCTGCGTGAGAGCAGGGGCTGGCACTTGGTAATGTGGGGGTGGGGTTCGGGGGGGGGGGGCAGGTGAGGTAGCAGAAGAGCAGGCAGATGTCAACAGCTGGTGGGAACACCACTCTGATCCACAGGGTTAACGACAGCTTATGTAGGGGGAGGAAGAGGACTCCAGAAGTAGGGACAAAGGAGGTGGTTTGGGATAGGGGGAGGAAAGGTGTTCAAGTTGTGCAAGGGAAGAGAGACAAATTTCTGTGTAAACATCTATGAGAATGTGTAACAGTCTAGCATTGAGAAACGTAAAGATCTTATTTCATTTTAATTAGCTTCTGGAATAAGGATACCCACAGGGACTTAGGAAGGCTTTGGAGCAGGAAGAAGGGTGCTTGGTTGGGAGGAGAGTGGAAGATGGAAGAGTGTTAGTGAGAAAAGATCCATTGTATTGAATGATGAAGAGTTTTGGGCAGGGTGATGGAGATCTAGGTTAAGGATTCAAGGGCCACCAGGATAGCATGGGTGGAAGGTTATCACACTCTTCTGCTAGACTGTTGCTAAGCCAAGACCTACCCTATCCTGTATTAGATATGTAGCAGCCCTTGTTTAGTGTTGACCAAATTAATGGAGGACATCATGTATGTGGCAAATTCAACAAGGCTTTGGAAGGTGGGTGAACAAACCATTGATGCACTGCTTGCCACTGTCGGTGTTGGACTGGATCTGGTTACTTCAAGGAAAGTACAATTGTAATCACTCTTCGTTTTGCTGGCTGTGAATGACAGCAGCCATAGTGCTCATCCATACACTGAAGTGCCACAGGGACAGGTTTTAGAATGAGAGATGCAAACTTGACCTGAGCATTCTGGCTGTTCATTCTTTAAGCCCCTTACAGTGCTGGCAAAACACAGCTCTAGAGTAGGTTCTGTTTCATGCCATCTTTCCTCTAATCTGGACATCACTTATCACAGTGGCCATAGTCTTGCATTTATGTAGTTCACATAATTTCATTAGATTGAATAAATCTATATAGATTTGTACCAAGTACTTCTGCTGAGAAGGTTTGCGTTTGTTGTCACTGATTTATTTTTTTTTTTTTTCTTGTACTAGTCAGTTATTTCTGTGTTATTGTGGCAAAGATTGTGTATCTTAACCAGCCAGCAGAGTGTGAGTGTTTCACCTTTCTGAAAGAATTTCCTTACTAAGAAGAACGAAGGAAGTTACAATATATCCCAGGTCACCATGTCCTGACAATCTTCAGAAAATTTTCTGTTTCTCTCCCTGTGTGCCCAGTTGCCCTTCTCTTAAAAATACCTACTGCCTCTTCTTGGCTAGGTTCATTCTGGTTTTGAGGGACATACCTTTTCTCTTTGGTATCAGACCCTGCAACATCCGCCCCACCTCAAGCACAATAGGGATCGCTTGCTCAAATAGAAAGAAAAATTCTTTCACGGATGACATTTTTTTTTTTTTTTTTTTTTCTTAGACGTTCCATGTAATGCATCTATCACTGGGATAATTTTCCCTCTCAAAGTCATATCAGACACAAAGCTGTCTTCAGGGCTATTTCTTCTAGTTCACTGGACAGCTGTTCTGCCTGAAAAGAAAGAAAAGATCATATATCAATCAAAGACTTCAGGAGAATCCTTATGTTCTTTAACTAATAGGAAAATCCTAACTGTGAGTTCTTGATCTTCTGACTTCTGCTTTTTCAGTTTGGAAAACTGCATTGATGTATTTTGCAAGAGTATCTGTTGGGTTTATTTTTTTTAATGTTTCTTTTGTGTGTCGTCTTGATGCTTGGAGGGTGTTACAAACTCATCTTCACTGGTGACAGTCACATCATAAGCAAACAGTTTTCTTACCCCTGTGACTTGATTGATCCTCTTATGAATGTCACTATGGGCAGAAATTAGTGCTGCTTAGCAGGAGCAAAGTTCTCATCTTTGCTCTGTTGGTGCTGAACTACTGATTTCCAGTGGAAAAAGGCTAAAGGGCTGAGGGACGTGCCCAAGCTGCAGCCGTCTTAACTGATACAGATGTCTGTATTTACTCATCATTCTGAGTTTCTGTAACTCCATCACACTGAAATAACTAACAGGTAATAAATTCCTTTTTTGTTAATTAATTTATTACTAATTACACATTTACCCTAGTCTGTGATGCTAATTTAGATTCAAAGTACATTAGAAATTCCTTGCCTGTAAAAAAAAAATCAGAATACTTTATACAATTTACTAAATGATGTGCACATACAATAACAGAATTGAGTTTAGCATGTGTCCTTTCATCTGTCAGTGTGGGGTGAAACACGTAAGTGAACTTGGATGCTACCATTTTAGCCTAGCAGTGATTACCGTCCAGAATGGAAACTTCATCCCGGATACAGGGTTTTCTGGCCTTTTTATGGTACATTTTGAGTGTTAGAGCATGTTTGCACAGTGCAGAGCAGTACTGTGCAGGTAGACTGGAACCAAGCTGAAGGCTGACTTGGAGACAGAGTACCCAAGGAAGCTATCAAATTGACTTGGATACTTTTGCACAAGGGGAAAAAAAAAAAAAAAAGGCAAAACTAAACCTCAGGATTTTTTTGTATCCACCTGTTGGTGCTCTTCAAAGATATCATTAGCAATATATTATATGTTCATGCTACATTAGATTTGAAGGTATCTTCAGAGCCCAGTTGATGGGGGTCAGAAATATACAGATACACAGAGTTTTGATGATTTTTGCTGAAAGAGACCCTCTGTTCTCTAAGCCAGCAGACCTTGACTTGGTAAGGCTTTGCAGGGGCTGCCTGGCCTGGATTACTTTATAGAGGATTGCAAACAAAATTCAGGCACGATGCAGCTAATTACACAGTGAAAAAGGGGTATGAGAAAGGAAAGATGTGCCAGGATAACTGCAGTAAATTCTTGTATTTATGTATGCTTAAAGTTGTCCGGACCCAAAATTTCCTGAAGCAAATGAATTTATCAACTTTAAGTAGATCTTGGATCATATCCTTTGCCATCTTGGGTCAGAATATTGTGAAGCTTTAGAGGAAGAGGCAAGAAACCTGTGATCGGTATTGTAGAAAAAGCTCTCCTTAAGGATGTTGTAATTATAAGCAGGACACATGGCCAGTGTGTACAATGTGATAGTTCCAAACACAGGGAAAACAGTGGGGATGATTTAATTCTCTTTTGCTTTGAAATAAAAAAAAATAATATCAGTTTTATTTAATCAATAGACGCTAGAGTTTGATGTATGGATGAAAACTTACAATCAGTGGAATGATATTTCTGGTTAAGCACTTGTCATCAGGAACTTGTTTGACCTGTGAGCTGCTTCATTTTTTAAACTTAGATGTCTTTATTATAGAACTTCTAAAGATTGTTGGACTGCCAGCATGGGGAGCGTGTGTGTGTGTGTGTTTTAATACAGATGCATCTTGTAGGAAAGGAGATAAACCTTTTTCTTTGTACACAGGCACATACATGATTTATCAAACATATTGTATTACTCTGTCTTTACAGTAAAATGTACAGTGGAAGTGAATTACTCTATCTGTGTAGGATTAGAAACTATGATGTTCTGTCTTGTATTCAAGAAGAGGATTACTGTGCAGATAACGTGCAGATAATTTACTTTTAGTGAGGCATTGCAGCTTAAGGACAGCAGAATCAACTTTCTTGAGGTAGAAGGAATAGGAATTGGTATAGAACAATATAGTGTAGTTGACCACTCGTAGGAAATTCAAGATAACAGAAATATATCATTGTATATTTATTGAACAGTCATTTTTTCCCATCATCCTAAAATGATCTTTTGATTTAAAAGAAAATAAAAATAATCTATTGTAAGTGCTGAGTACCTTGAAATGCACTGATTTTATTGCATGTATGATTGGCAGTATTAAATGCCAACAGCTCATGTAAATATGAAACATCTGTACATTATTATTTAGGGATTTTTCATCTGTTGATTTTAGAAATGAGTATTTTATGAGTCCTTGCATGCATTGTTGTGTATTACTTACATACAGAAGCAGTCAGTAATGAAAGAATAGTCCTGAAATATACTGTATATGGTTTTGTGATTAAGGTACGAAATACACAGCATATGAAGAAATACAATATGCATTGCATTTGATTTTAGGTGTGGCAGCAGCAATTATGATTTCATAACAGTAGGAGTAACATGACAGTTCAAAAGCACAGTGAAAAGATTATGTTTTTTTTATACACAGCAATGTAAATTCTTAAAATAACAATGTAATTTTTACATTTCTCACTGGATATCAGGATAATCCAATTTAGAACAATTTATTTTCAACAGGTATGGTAAAAACAGATATATCATTCTGGAGCATGGTATAATACATTAATTTTTATGAGTGAGTTATGAAGATGTACAGCTCAGGACCTAGGATAAACATCATATTCCTTAATTAATCCATTACGCTATGGCACATATGTGCCACTTTTATTACTCTAAAATGAAAAATGGGGGGGGGAAGCTGCTTTTTTTTTCCTCCTGTATTAGAAAACCTTTCTTCTAAAATCATAAAAATGTAAAATCTAATATACTAAACACTATTAATGAGTTAGACATCTAAGTTCCTTGAAGAGTTCTAAGATAAAGAGCCATCATCTTTCCATAATCACATTCAAATACTTTCTGTAGCTTAAATGTTTTAAAACAACTTATTGATGCAGTTCCTATGTGTTTAAATGAATCCAGACCACTGAAATTCCAGCTAGAAATGCAGGCTGATCAGTGACTGAGCTATAATATAGGAACAGTAGTGGAAAATGAATGAAGAAAAAAAAATCTGCCCCTTTAACATCTCACAATGCAGTATTATAGATGCATATAGTTTCTGAAGCCCTACAGCTGCCTACAATGAACCTTTTCCTCTTATGGATCTTACAGCTTTCAGTCAAGATTCTCCCTTCTGACCCCTCATAGATCCCCAGCAAATATGGTGTATTTTGTTAAAGGACAGGAAACTCGTAATTTCTAGAGGAAGGATGGCAAAATGTCCACTTCTGCTTGACTCCTCTAGCCTCAGCTTAGGAAGTTGGTCCCTTTTGGCTCTCAGTATGTGCGCACCAAGTTTTAACCACAGCGTTTTATTTACAGATGAGGATGAGTATTAGTCTTGTAATTATAAATATTTTGCATTTACAGTAAAGGATCTACAAGAGCTTTCATCATCCATTGATTAAAGAGTTAAACTCCACCACAGTCTGGTGGCTAGGTAAGTTGTACTAGCCCTGCAGGTCAGCGTAACTGCGGTTTGGGAAGGTGGGGAGATTTTCTTAACATCTGTCGCTGGCAGAGCTGTGTGAGGCGTATCTTGGAACAGCCTCCAGATCTTCCTTGCTTCCTGGGCTACGTCGTCTTCTCAACACAGTGTATCTATTTGATTATCTAATACGGGAACTTTTTTTCCAAATGTTGTATTTCATCTTGTATTTAGGTACTACAGCTGGGTGCTGAAACAATTACTTGCAGCTTGCCTCCTAAATTGTATCAGAATTTCTTAATAACAAACCTGTAAGTTTTATGAACGTGTGTTTTGTGTGCCCAAGACCAAATGATCTTGAAGATAACTATGTGAATACATTTTAATGTAATTCTACTGTTAGGCTATCTGCCACTACCTGTCATTTCTAAAATCTGATACTAATAGAATTTAGTATTTGTCATTTTACGTTAAAATAGGAATAGACATAAGCCAACGTAAACCAAAACACTATTAATGAAAAAAAATCAAATTAGAGATTATTTTGTATTGGAGACATTAAATTTAATATAAATTAGCACAATACAAAGAAATAATGTTTTTCTGCTATCTCAGCATTAGAAGAATAGCACTGCTTTTCTCCATATGTCTGTGTCACCAGGTTGTTATTTCTTTTGTTTAGTCATATAATAGAATGTGTTGAGACATATTATCCTCAACTTGTGTAACAGCCTACAAATACTGATTGCAGTTTGAGCTTGTTATGGAAAAGTATTGCCCTGTGGATTGAGAAAATGACCAACAGCGGACTATAATCTATGAAGCTGAGAGTAAAATTGCCAACTAGAGGTCATTTTTCAAACCAAGGGGCAATAGTTTTCTACTATAAACTGAATATTACAGTCAGTATATGTTTTATTAAACCATTTCAGAAACTTGGGAGCAGTTTCATTTAAACTTCTTGCTTGATGTGGCTCAGAGAACAGGCCCAGGGCAGCTCACAAAAGAGGCCTGGCATAGTCTCTATAATAAATATTCTGTATACTCAGTAATTATGAAGACTTTAGGGCCTTAATGGTGAAAGGCCATATCCTGCCACCATTCTGCATCCTTAGCAGCAATTGAAGTCATTAAGATTTGTGTGTAAATATCAGTGCAGGCTGCTGTTTCTCACTCTAATACTGTGACAAACTAGGGTTAAACTATATAGAAAACCCAGTTATGGCTCTTACAGTCTAAAAGATTAAAAGGAAAACACCTTTCCCCTTCTCCATACCCTTTCTTTGTTTTTCTTTCCTACTGAAATATGTAGACAATGGATCTCTTTATTGGCACTCATATGGGGGTGATTGCCTAGTGCCTTAGTCGATAAGAGGATTTCCCTTCTGGAACAACAAATAACAACAGTAACATGCATGAAGAAAGTGAAGCCTTTATCCTCCTCCTTTAACAGACCTTGTATATCCATAAAGAGTTCTGCCACCCTGTGCCTGGGGAACAGAGGTGCTTTCTGCAGCCATTGCTCCGAGTGACTTCTACTCATTGTCAGTACAAACTCCTTGGTGGACTTCAGGTTTTAGAAAGAGCGATAGGGAGTTCTGCCTTCTCTGCAAAACAGGGGGGCAAAGAAAAATGAGAAAGACCATAGTGATTTGGGCAGAAGGGAGCCAGATAAAATCTTTCACTTTTTCCTTGGGAATCCCTGATGAAAGCATCTTGTTCAGAGCTCCTTGTGAAATTTCTCCTTAGTGTCTCTGTAAGCTTTGATGTCAGCTTGTTGGTCAACTTGGTGTCTGCCTCGCAGGATTTTCAGTTTTCTGTTTTGGGGCAAAGCTCACAGACTGATCCTGGTTTTGTGGCATAAGCATGTCACAGTCCAATACTACTGTGTTGTCAATAGTAAAAATACTTCAGTTACTGCATGCCTAAGTTGCAAGTTCACTTGTTACACTTATGCATGTAAATTGTGCATTCACATAACCATAATTAGAACTTTCTGTCTGCACTTGCCAGATTAATGCATAGTTACAGCTGTAGCATGGGCAAATTAGGTGCAAAATTTGGTTTTGCACTCTGAGTTTTTAAAAAGCAGACCTTACATCCATATGTGTGTGTATATTATACAGACACAGATATAATTTTGTAATGGTCATAATTTTAAAGGTCTACATAAAACTTCACCACCTCAGTAAGGGTGATGGATTAGAATAATAAAAATTGGAGCAGCAAAAGACCTCTTACACATCTAGTCCATCTTCTTGACATTACAGGATTGTTCCCTACAGGGTATTTTCTAATACTTTGTCCAGAGCAGGTTTAAATGTCCCAAGCAGTGAAGTTCCTACTAAAGTTTCACAGTTATAATTCAAAGGATATTTTTCTGACACTTTATCTTAAATTGATCAGTTTACCCTGTTTATGTGGGTCATAACTTCAGGGACCTGTCCTGTTTGTATCTCCTTGGTGCTTCCATGCTTCTAAATATTTGCAGAAAGCCGCCATAAATTACTTTGGTATTGACTGGGCCCTTCTCTCCCATCCTCTGCCTAACACGGTGTCACTGGGCAGATTGTGAGGTGGTTTTTTCCCCAAAAGTCTCTTGTAGATCAGAGGACTGGGACAAATGAAGATGAAACTATGAAGTTACTGTTGCATATATTGCATAATATATACATGCTTTCTCTACATGCTTATGTATCTAGTCTGCTGGTTTCTAGGAGGATGTTGCTTAGAGGTCTGTCTGATTTTACTGGGCACTGTACAAACATATAATTAATCTCATTTTTAGCAATGCTTAGCTCCAAGCTGAGGATGTAGAAGATATAGGGTTATACGTTTCTAAAACATTTTTATTATGCATTTTCTATTTTGATTGACAACTATTAGTATTTTAGGATGACAGAAGTGAAACTTACTCTGCCTGACAGCATCAAATATAATGTATGCTAAGTAAACAGAAGCATGTGAGCTGGATAATATTTATTGTATAGTTACATAGCAATGTGGTAGGAGACTAGAGAGAGAATTTTCTTCAAGAAGGATACTTGATATTTTATGATTTTCAGAAATACATAGGACTGACTGAACTTTACACCTTATTTCCTCAGGGTAGCTTGCAGGTTTATTGTCTATCCTGGCTGGGTTGTTCTTGAAAACTTCCATTGTTCATCTTCTTCCTTCCTCTCAAATTGTCTTTGTTGGAGAGGAGTAGGAGAAGATTGTTCTGAGAGAAGTTTTATAATTCTGCTTTACCATTTGATGGTTTACCTTGCAGCTCCAGCCAACACTTGTATTGAACCCTTCATATCCAGTCCTTTTCCCAGAGAGCTTGACTGTCCAAGTAGGTGAAAGTCTGGAGAGGTGAGAGGCAGAGTCAGAAGTGTTGTGCTATAGGAGATTTATGGGGAGAAGGATGGAGCCACTGTGACCAAGTCACATTTTCTCATTTGGCAAAAGATCAATAATAATTTTAATTGAGTAAATAATAATTTTGTCTCCAGAACAAAAAGAATAGTTACTATGAAGGATGTGCTATTTTCCCATGTATTTCTAGTGAATATTTAACATAAAGCAATTAGAGGCAGGGCAAGAATTATATGGCTCTTAAAACCCAACGAATAGAAAGACTCCTGTTTTCAGGACACAATTCACCCACCTAAAATTACATATGCAGTTCAAGTTAAAAGGAAGAAGCTGGAATGTTCAGAACCTGGTTCAGAAGGTTGTGCTTAGGCCTGTGAGTGTCGACCACAACGCTGGAGCCAGGCCTGGCTTTAGGGTAGGACAGCAGAGATGTGCATCTTCTGAAAACACACATAAGCAGTACAAGATAAGTGAATAAAGATGTGAATTGTGCTGTGTGAACAAGTGAATTGAATGATAAAATTGGCATTAATAAAAAAGTAGGAAGACTGTGAGCTCTCTTTTTTTTTTTTTTTTTTTTTTTTTTCAAAATTAATTTCAGCTTCTATCCTTTTCAGCAAAAAAGTGCTTGGCTTAGTGTTGCAGAAAGTTTGTCAGGCATGGAATAAATTAGGCAGAAGTACCTGGTTTAGCTTATGTAGTGAAAGGAATAAAGCTGTGTTAATGTAGCATTCTGCTTGTGCTAATTTTTCCTAATTGAGACCTAGCTTGACTGTTTCAATGCAGTTACTGTGCGTACCTATCATTAGTGGAAGAAACTCTAAGAAGCAACTCTTTAAATTGTTCTCAAGTCAGGGTTTTTTAAACACATGACCAAGAATTACTGCTTGTGTCCTTTGCTGGGCATCAACACAGGTAGCTGTAAAATCACAAAATATCATTAGGTAGTTGGTTTTGGCAAACTGGTTAACCGGAGAAGGAGAATCAGTGGGATTGATACATTTCACCTTTATTTACTCTCTTAGGTGAAGTATTTTTTCCAGTCATTGAGATAAAAAGTATCCCAAGTGAGGGGTGCTTTTATTTTTCCCTGAGCGCACCTTTATATACAGTGCTTGACTTCTAATGCAACTGTTAGGTAGCACTTTTAAACAGTTGAAGTTTCTACCTGCAACCAGAATGTCTTTAAACACAAAATTACATTAAAAACAAAACAAAACAAAAACAAAAAACAAAACAAAACAAAGAACCCCCAAACAACCCTGATCATATAGCATTTATTATGAACTGTCTGGTCAAGTTCTGCATTCACTCCTTAAATATAGTACATCATACTTCATTGCTGGAAAATTCTCCTTCAGATTATAACCTCTTCTTCTCTCTCAAGTGCAAGTAGTTGACTGCTGCAGCATTCATCCAGTGCACCTTTTGTATTTACTTCAGCTTTTCATTCCTTGAAAGTGGTTTTTCTATTGACTTGTTCTTGGCATCAGGCTGATGCCATTAAAAAACATACCAGTCTTAAAATGCTTATTATGAATCTTGATTGGTGACAGCGCTGAAGGTGTTTGTGGAAGTACAATTTGTGAATAGCAGTTCTTGTCGACCAAGATGATGTGCCGTTGTGTCTGGCATCCTCATAAATTGTTATCAATCCTGTTACCAGTGTACATCTAGCCCCTTCTTGTCCATCTGTGATGCTCATAGGTCATCTCTTTGGGGCATTAATATTCACATTTCAGAATGATACCTCTAATGACAGCTCTCACTTTGAGGGAATAGTGCCATGTTATGGTGGAATAAAGTGTCACAATAACTTACATAAATAAGTCAGTTGGCATGGGAAGACAAAAGCATTTCATCTGGCAGGAGGAAAAAATGGAGAGGAAAGGCTGTGGGTGCATGGTTGCTACTGAAAAAAAAGGCACTACTACCCAGTAGAGTATAAATGAAGAAATGTGCCATCTGCATCACATTTGTAGTTAGGGTGGTTATACAGGGATTGGGACTATATTAAATTCCTTTCAGGTAACCTTTCTGGATTTTGCAGCCAGTGTTTCTGTAAACTTGTCTAGTATAGTCCGGTAGACTGCCCAGTGCAAATTGTAATCTTGTTCTGGGATTCAGGAAGAATTGTATCAGAGGTGTTACTCAAAAGGACCTCAAATAGTCATCAGGGTCAGGATCTCAATGCCAGTACTGTTTCCATTTGAGCATCATTTTTGTCTCCTGTAATGTGAATCCTATCCTCAAATGCTTGCTTAGGGATGGCATTGATATTCGATGGGAGCTACAAATGCATCAGAGATCAGATGGAAAATATGTATATAACGTGTCTGTGTGCTGTAGGTGGTAGCTAGGCATAGTAATAGAGAATGCCTTAATATATACGGTATCTTTATTATACAGTCAAGTGGAAAAAGTGGATGTTTCTATTTATCAGTTGTGGGTTTTTTTTGGTTTTTGGTTTTTTGTTTTGGGTGTTTCTATCTTTGACTGATACAAATATTTTGGAATCTAAACATATCTCCACAATACTGTTGTGTCTTTGTTCTGGATTTCTTTCATCTTAACTTATCAACACAGTATATGAGCCATTTTATCCTACAGTGTGATCATCATCCTAGTGTGTATTTGCTCATTAATGTCAGGTTAAGATCTAAAGAAATAAGAAAGTAGGAGTGAAATTTTCTTTTTTTTTTGTTTTGTTTTGTTTGTACTATTTTTTTAATACTAATAATGATGGAAATAGGCAAACCGCAGTACTGTGGCTTTGGGGGAAAATATATATGCATTTTCCTGCAAGTGTTGTAATGTTTTCAGTCTTGGGTTGGCTTAAGTATTAGTACTCGACATGACCTTAAAACAAAAACTTTCACCAAGTCTCTCTTTGTAGTGGGGAATAATTGTTTTGGTATTTGTTGAAATAATTGAAATACCCTAATGCACTATCCCTTAAAAACAAATTTATATGAAATGCACATTCTAACCTTTGTATTTTTTTCACTGAACAGATTTATTTTTTTTCACCCATGTCCATTGCATAACTTCGTGAACAGTTTGTAAGGTCTGTTTTTTATATACTTGATATTCATAGTGAAGAAACTTTCAAAAGAGGAAGTACCAATGGAAAAATGTAAGACTTAATAATGTAATAATTTTTTTAACTGTTTTTGGTTGCTAACAGGACATGCATTTGTTGAATGAGCCTTCTCCACCCACCCACCCCCATCCCCCAAGTTGCCTTAGACAGTTTTTGTCTTTTAAATAAAAAAAACTACAAACAAAAACATCAGAAAATGAAACTCAAACAACTTTCTGGTTTTCAACTAAAAACTGAAATTTTCCTTGAAGGGTGTGGAGAGGAGAGAGGGATGCATGAGTGGGTCAGGGAGATCACAATTTACTTATTAGGGTTTGGGTGTTTTGACCAACAAGGTGTTGACAATTATCACAGTTGGAGCCTGCTCCTCTCCCCTAACCGAACAGGAACAGAGTTGTCCTAATCCTGGTCATATGCAGCAAAAAATGTCCAAGTAGCAGCACAGGGTTAGTGTTTGAGGATAGGTTTAGATTAGATATGAGGAAGAAATTCTTTACTGTGAGGGTGGTGAGGCACTGGAAGAGGCTGCCCAGAGCAGCTGTGGATGCCCCATCCCTGGCAGTGTCCAAGGCCAGGCTGGATGGGCTTTGAGCAACCTGGTCTGGTGGGAAGGTGTCCCTGCCCGTGGTGGGGGGGCTGGAACTAGATGGTCTTTAAGGTCCCTTCCAATGCAAACCTCTCTCTGATTCTGCTTGGGGAGCACTAGGACACGAATGAGGCTAACACATAGTAGGTCCTATGGGGAGTAACAGGGCACTGATCCTTGTGCTGAGAATGAGTGTCAGAGGCTGTTTTCCAGTCAAGAAAAAACCCTAAAGCACAAGGGGAACTTGATGCATACGTCAGTTGCATGTTGAAGGTATTGGACCAGTCTCATTCAGAGCTGCTCCCCCTGTCCCCTCATGCCCTGCCTTCAGCTTAACCATCCAGCCATTTACGCTGCTTATTTTCATTCCTGAAAATTGTTCTTTCCTTTTGTGGGGACAGATCACTACCCACAGACTCACAAAAGATAATAGTTAAGAATACCTTTTGTCTTGAAATTCTTTAATTTTATTGATATGATTTCTAGCATATATGTTCGGAAGTTTTCAGGGAAAGCTATGCAAATGTTCTGATGGAGTTGAAATGCCTAGTTTACATTTGATGTTTTTAGATCACTATGCTATATTGTAATACAGCATGTTAAAACATGAATGACAGAATTTAAGGGTAGTGTTTTGACTTTGCCAGGGTAAACGTTTCCATATTGCAGTGTCGGTTTTGGCATGTTTTGGGTTGGAACCAAATTTTCTGCTGAAAGATTAATTTTTTACAGATCTACCTATGATAATGAGTTTAGCAGCTATGGCTCTTTCATTTCAGTCCTCCTTGAGAATCACTATGTCTGCCTCTCCTTGTTGCTTTATTATTTTTAGGAGCTGTCAGTTTTCAGTCCTCTTTCCACAATAGCAGGAGGCATAGAGGTCTTGTTTCTTTTTTCTGCATTCAGCATATGAGACACAAAGAAGCCTACAGTCTAGTTACTGAGCTAGGTTTATTGCAGTAAGTTGGCATTGTAGAGCACATTCTTCCCAACATCTTGAAGCTTTTAGCAAGTCTTTTCTCTTACTCGAAAACTGACACAGTTTGGCTTCTGTTTATGAAGGAGTCACAGTCCTGTAACACTGATTTGCGTTTTCCTAACCCCATTCTAGTGTGCTTTCAATAACGTAGCAATCCCGTGTGAAACCTTGCAGCTTTATTTACAACACCAAGTTGTGAGGCTTTTTTTTTTTTTTTTTTAACTGCAAACTATACCTTTCAGTAAATGAAGACCCATATTAAGTCAACTGTAGCAGTAGGCAGTGCTTTAACCTGTATAAAACTTGGGGCAGAGAAAAGCTCCAGAAAAGTACAAGGAAAGGTGATCTAAGACAAGGGGTTTTGGTTTTGTACAATCCTGTATATGTGTACATTGAAAATTTAATTGATAATAATATTATTTATTATAGTAATGAAATGTGTTAAGACTTGATGGATTTCTCAGCCTTGTGGATCAAAGGTCCTCTTCATTGACAGGCATTGTCAATGCAAACTTTCCCAGACTAACCAAATACTTTATTTCAATGGACTGACCTTCCAGTCTTGGCACTAATGCTAAGAATATCAATTTAGTGACGGTTTGAGGTAGTACTGACTTTTAAATGACAGTTTGTGTCTCTTTTTTTTTTTAATGCTTAGTACTGTATGAGACAAACTTTTTTGCACAAACGTTCTGTGCAATATAATCTGTCTCCCTGGAAATAACACTACCGTTTTCCCCCCGTAAGAACAATTATCTTCCCCCCCCCCCCCGCCCCAGATTGTTGACATCAGCCTAATTTATGATTAAAGTAGTTTTAATTGAAATGTTGCACAATTTTCTGAGCAGTTCAAACCTCCATATACTCACCCAGTTCTCTCTACTGTGTAGCAAGCCCTCTTTATTCAAATGCAGCCCTCTAAGTAGCAAGAGGAATGATGTGGTAAATGTACTCTGTTGAGAGGATCTAAAACAGCCAAGTGGGACTTTACTCTTGCTTCCTCACCTTAGGGCAGCCCTTTGACTAGGACAAATAAGAGTAGTAATAGCAGAGTGACAGTTGGCACCATCTCCAGCCTTGTCCTCAGCACTGATGCACTCCCAGTGAAGATCCCCAGTGGCCTTTGGTACCACCAAGCGTCCTGTACTCATGGCCTTGGGTGGGAGCAACTGGGATCACCTAGCGTATCTGTTCAGGAAGGTAGCCAGGCTCGGCACAGGCTGTGGGGATGTGCAGACCTGGAACCTGGGTATGTGGCAAACCCAAGCTGGGCATCCAGGAAAGGAAAGGGTCTTCTCTGCTGTGGGCTGGGGCTGCTGCTGGATGGGTTGGGTGGGAGCTACTTTCATGAGTGAGCCTGGTTTGGGCAGCATCCAATGTAAAAACTAAGATGGTGGTTTTGGAGTGCCCTGAGGTAAGTAATGCCTCTTCTCCTTCACCTGTTCAGCTCAAGAAATCATTAAACCATTTTTCTTACACCTACTCCACCCCTCCCAAATGTTTATGTGTTTTCAAGAGAAGATTTCACCAGTGTTTGACGTTTGACATAGACATTTAGGTATAAGTTAAAGATGTTAAAGTTGGAGGAGAGGGAGTGGAAACCAACAGGTTAATAGGTAGGAGAAAAGTTCTGGGAAGAAAGGCGAAAATCAGGCTAAGTGCTGCGAGAGTGTAAAGGTAAACCCAACAGCTCCAAAGAACAGACATCTGGGAGCATCTCTAGTTCCAGTTTGGCTTAAATAAAAAAAAATCACAGCCCCCCCAACCCAATACCCCCCCAAAATTTTAGCTATGCTGTTTGGGGGTGGGGGTGGAAAGAAAAGGCTGACAGAAAGACATATCAGTTATCTAACTGGTATCAAGTGGCTAAATGTCTGGTCTCTTCCCATGTATAAAAATGATTTTGTTAGTATGTAGGTCACATTACAGTACTGTCTAGTTATTGGACATTGGCTTAGATAACTGTTTGTGGAGTATTAAATGGTTTTGCTGCCTCAGCACACTTTTTAACTGGTATTTTTCACACAGTTGTGCTACTGAAAAGGAGCAGCACCGCAGCAAAAATCAATTTATCTTTCTCTCTGCTATTTGTGTATTGTGAGCTCTTGTAGTGTTTTACAATTTGATTAATTGATATTCATTGTACTAGATAGCATTTGTAATACTCCTGTCTAACTCCTAGTACTTTAAAAACTTTTATCAGAACAGTAGGTTATTTGTATAAGAGTCCTCCTCAAAAAACAAGCAACAGTGATGTGAAACCCAAAAGAAAATTAAAGCTAAAATTTGTATGGTCTAGCTGTAGATGTGAGGTTAAGCAGACTGGAACAGTGTATTTGTTTTAAGTGCTTTCTTTTGTCATCTGCATTTTGGTGGTTTTACAGAGATTTATCGTGAGCAGAATGAAAAAGTTGTGCAAGGTTCAGTTATAGTAAGCGATAAAACTCTAGGCTTTAAAGTGACTTGTTTGTATGCATTTCACATGCTGTTGGTCTGTAGGTATTATTAATATCTATTTTTAGAATCAAGATTGTGATGCACAAGGTACGTAGGCACAATGTGATAAAAACACAGCAATACTGTTTCTTTTCTGTTTCATTATAAAGTTTCTTTGACCCTGTGGTTTATTTTCAAACATACAAGTTATTTGTTCTGGTGTATTCTTAAACAGGGGTTGTTTTTCTCCCTTTCAGAAAATGAGCACAGATGGTGATTGATTTTTCAAGTGCTGACATCCCTGCTTGAGAAAATGTTCCCACCTTCTTTGTGCTGAGCAAGTCAGGCAAACTAACATGATGATGCGATCATCAGTTTCATGCAGACATGCAGAATTGATTGACAGGGAAAATTTTAACATAAACCACACATTCTTCCAGTGTCTTCAATTTTTTAATGATGTTTATTTGCAGGATATTAGCAGCAGTGGGGATTTCATTTAAAAGACACCAAAACTTATTTCAGCAACAAGGTTAAATTGAGAATTTTGCTGCACTAGCCCAGCACATATCAGTACAATTTGTAATAGCTCTTCTGAGCCAGTTCTGAAGCTAAATGCTGTCACTGGCTAACTAGCCATTCTCAGGCCATTGCTTCTGTTTGCGTGACTAAATACATACAATTAAAGCCTAGCACTTTCATTCTCTATGAACTCATTGTTATCCAGGGTTCAAGTACTCAGATAATGGGCCCGAAGAAAACAGGCATATCATCAACCCACAGTGGCAGAAAACTGGTTGATAAAATACATTTCTCATTATCTGATGCAGAATGAATGTTGCACGCTTTTTTTTTTTCTTTCTATAGATTTTATAAAAATTACCAAGAAATCTATAATTTCCCCAAGCATGCTGCAGCAACTCTACACTATGTCTGTGCCATAATTAAGGTTTTCTGTGATAAGCTTTTGCATTTTTTCAGGGGGTTCTATGTCGGCTTTCAAAATATCATTAAGGGTTCAAATTAACTGGACTTGGAAAATTCTGTCTGGCAGAGAAAATATTTTGTTTTGGTAGAGTATTCATTTAAATGTTCACTAAAATACAAGAACAAATTACAAAACTGTAGGAGAGGGCGCCACATTTACTTACTTTTGAGTAGTAACATACTTGAAGGGTATCGCTAATGACTTCCACTGGACTATCTGAGGATGAAAACTCTGTTCTGTGTAAACTGAACTGATAAATCTGACCTGAAGCAGCTGTAGAGCTGAGTGTGTAGAGTGAACTTTCTTGTCTGAGGGTTCCACCAAGTAAAATTTTTTGCCAGTTAAGTGAGTGAATGTTACAATGTTTCAGTGAAAAAGAAAAATGATCTTTACTGAGCCTGCAGAGTAATTTTGTCATCACCAATTTCTTAATGATTTTTGCATGCCTACTTAATGTGCATGTATGGCACTACAGTGACCTGATAGATCATAATGGCTCCAGAGGAGCCATTGCAGGCTATTGGGCAAGTGATCTATGAATTAAAAATTCTTTAACAGTTTTGAGGAACCTATTACAGTTTATTGTGTCAGTGACACCTGCCTTTTTAGTATGTGGACTTACTATGCGCTCATGCCACTTGCACAGGCCCTAGAAATGATGTTGTTTAGAAGAGGAGCGTTAGTGAAAGAAAGGACTGAGCAGCAAAACAAAGTTGCAGGCAGACTGAGGCTGGATTTTGGAAATCTGAATTTTGAAAAAGTCTCAGCTAAAGTTCAGGGGAGTGTGGCTTTAGGGCTCTTGTTCAGCCTGTTAACAGCCCAAGTTTCACCAAATCCTCTCCCTAAGATTTAGCTTTTTACAAAGCTTGAAAGTACACGCTGGGGTTGGATGGTAGCCCATCTGCAGTAGTCTGCCATGGTATTTATAAAGCTGTGATTTGCAAGGCCATGACTGGCAAAGCTCTAAATTCTGACCTTAAAACCAGCACCACAAAGCTGCTGAGAATGCGTAGTCTCAGTTGATGCTATAGATAAATTCTGCACTGGACAATTTATATGAATTTACTATTAGGTTGTAGCCATCAATGAGCTTCCTTTTCTTCCCTACGTGCTATTAAATCTGTGAAGAAGAGCATGGTTGAGATGTAAAATATGCGACTAGTTTGAATGTTCCCACCCAGAAATGAGGCTCTAACGACACTCACTATGGAAAGATTACATTAGGTTAGAGCTGTGGAAAGGATGCAGATGTCCACTAATAAAAATGGGTTGTCCAACCACCGAGAAATGGGTGGTTTTACTTGGATAAAGGCATACAAACGTAAATGTAGTGGCTGTGAGACTAGAATTACATCATAAATTCATCCCTCTTGTGAGAATGTTTGTGTGCCTAGAATAATGCTTCCCAAAAAATTTGGATCAAGAAGCATGCAATACACCTTGTGATACAAAGCTTTTGGCAAAATGACTTTATCACATTGTTTAAAACAGCAGGTATGTGATCAGAAGAGGCTGTGTTACTGTTCAGCATTTTTTGTGCTTTGTAGAGGGGAAACTTTGAGCTTCAAGACTGGTGAGAATTGTGGATCAAGAGTGGGCTACTTGCTCTGGCCTTCTGGGACAGAGGTTGGGAAAATGCCAGATGTTTATGCCCAGGTGTTGAAAGTATATCCCTTTTGACTTTGAAGAGGTGGAAATGTCTTGTGGCATGGGTTCTGTGAAGTCTCATGCAAGTTTATTATCCTTACTTTGTGGGAGTGGTGCATGCTAGCTTCCTTCGTGGTTCTGCCCAATAGTTTGCTCCAGAAATGCTTTTTGTTGCAGTAAAATACATATTGTTCTTAAGCTTTTTTTTTTTCAAATGTAACTTGTTTGAAAAGTTGCAATATGACAGGGTGTCCAAACACATGATTAACAAAATGTGCTTTGCCTCTTTTTCTATGATATGTAACAATGTGGGATAATTTCTTAAGGGACAGTGAATATGCTTCATGTATTTTTTTATTTATTTATTTATTTTAGTGAAACCACAATTTACAGAACAATGAAGGAGTCTCTTTGGGAGTTAGAATAGTCTAATTTAAAATAAATTAAAAACAAGTATTCCAGGGAACCTGAAGGTATCCCAGCTGTTGGTTCTAGCTATCGATTGAACACAGTTCTCCACTCAAAGACATGGTCATATTGATGAATTCCTGTGATAAACAAGCTAATGTGGATCATCTTTTTAAAATTAATCTCAAATGGGCAAAAGGAGCACATTTTGCATGTGGAGTAACTCTGATTTGATATTTACATTTATTTTAAAAGAGGCTATAAGTAAAGGCACTTGGCTCTGAACTTTCTTTTAAAAAAAGTCTTGTTCATTAAAGAAATCTTGCTCCTGTGAAGCTGCATGTGCTGATGGTGTTTGAATGTAAGCATAGCCTTAAAATAAGACAAAAATGGAAAATGTCTGCCCCAAAAGAGGATTCCTACATTATACAAAGATTCAGTGGAATTTAGATTTCTAAACCTTTGGGTGCAATGCTTGGTAATATAAAATTCTCCAAGCACCTAGGTAACTTAGGTGACTGTCCTTGTAGGTTCATATTTACCCAGGACTAACACTTATTCCTGCTTGTGTTCAGAGCTTCCAAGTTTTGTGTAAAGGATCTTGGGGCTGAATGCAGGATTTGGGAGCTCAGCCAGGTGCCTAATACATATTGCAAGACTCTGCTCTTAAATGAGTGCTTTATTGGTTGTAGGTAGAAGTGCTTTGTTTAATCAGGACTGTGGTACTCTAGGAAATTCTAGAGTGATCATATATGTAATTAATTTTATTTCTGTTCAGCATTTTTGAGTTCTTTATATTAGCCAATCGTGAAATATTTGGAAAACACATCATTGAAAGTAACATTTCACGGTTGTATTTTCCCGTAAGTATGTCTAACTGTTAATGAAAGCCATGGGACTGAAAGCTGTTGAGACAGAAATCTTATTCAGGAGACTAAAGCTGTAGTGCTCTCTGACTCATTTGCTCCTCCTGTGTCTCCTTTGGGATTCGGCCATTTTTGAAAGGAATTACAGATAGCAGTAGAAGAATAGCTTTGTCGCTGGCTATTCATTCCATCATGTTTCAACATAGGGCACAGATTAATGTAATTTATTGTGTTGATTTTTGTTTTCTGGACATCTGTTCAATACACCCTAACTCCTTCTGTATAAGACTCTGAGGAGCCATCAGCTGGTAACAGTTAGAAAACATTGGGCTAGATATTCACTGGTGACTTGGAGGTAAAACTCTTTATGTACTGGATCTCCAGTGCCCTGAGCTATCCAATTGTCTGTGTCAAATAACCCCAATGTGCCTTGTGTCAAATATTACTGATGTCACTATTGACATTGTGTCAAAAAATGTCATACCTAATGTCTGTCACTGAAGAATGGTGCCAGAGTCAAAATTTGACAAAAACCACTTAGGGACAGATAATGAAAGTACTGTGCATCTTTCTCATTCCCCTTAAAAGGAACTAAGTAAACTGTGAGTCTACTCAAATTTTCTTATGCAGCACACGTTTCAGTGTTGTATATTTCTAGCCACAGATATAATAGATTTAAACTTCCTAAAAATATTGGTAAACAGGGAAAGTTACTCAAAACAAGTTTAAAATGGCTCAAGTTAGCATGCACAGCTGCAGTTGTAGAACAGCTCCATGTGTCCATCCAAGGCGGTAGATAGCTTCAAACATACAGATGCAATGATGCAAGAGATGCTGGGTCATAGGAAGCACAGTGAAGAAAACTGATTTGGTTACTCTCATTACACTTCCCTGTGTATTATTTTAAAATGCTAAAGCTTTACAAAGTTTGAAAACCATGATCATGTATGATAACTTCCAGTGTTTTTGTGAGAAGGTGGTGTTATTACCGTTCTAAATTTAACTTTACTTCCATTATACTCTTCAACATGGCTCGATATGGCTTAGTCTTTCCGGGTTGTCTTACAGTATTCTACAGTTTTGAAGGCAGGATCTTCCACCTGTGTGGATGTAGCCGAAGAAATGTTTACGAGTGTCTCTGAAGAGACATATTCAAGGCTTTTTCTTTTATGGGATTTGTAGGATATTTTGAAATACCCTGACACTGATTTGTAGATGTCTTCATTTTTTTTTCCCCTGAGGGTCAGAGTCCTTCATTTTCAGTTGGTAGTATCTCTGAGTCTCCCTGGCTCATGGAATCTGGGTCTGTATCCCTTCACCTCCAGAGGCAGCATCGGCAAATTCTGCTCTTGGACTGGACTGTGGGCAGCAGTATCTGGCAAGAGTCTAGCTTTGAGGAGACAACTTCAGTAATTCCAAAGAACTCCTGTTAAGTAGTAGTGATAATAATAAAACAATAGTGGACTTTAAGGCAGCATTCTACTCTGCTTCTAAAGCAACTGCCCAAGTTTTCTCAATTAGATGCCTCGTGTTGCCCTGAGAGCCTCTGGACTTGTGTGAAGTAGTGTCGGCTTGTGTTGTCTAGGCAGTTTGTGTGATTTGTTAGAGCCACGAGGTCAAATCTTCCCGAGCAGTAAAGAAATGTTAAGAGACAGTGCTTGATGTATCTGTCAAAAGGCTGACATATCGTGAGCTGGTTTAGTTTTGTCCAGCTTTCCATGAAGTGAAGGAGTCATATGCAGACAGTAAACATCCTAATGTCTGGGTCAACATACAGAATCAATTACTGGAGAGCAGCTGTAGTTCCATTACCTGCGCTGTGCCTACCTGTGCTGACTGCTGCTCTTTTGGAGGCAATGCTCAGAGCTGATGAAAATCCCAGTGTGTTGGGATTGTGAATCATCCGGTGCTGGAGTCCTGTTTGGGTTCTTTGGTACATAGCTGTTTTTTTCTTTAAGTGTTGTGAACTTTGAATCCATATTAATTTTTTTTCTGAAACATCTTTGCCTAAAACACAGTAACAAACAGAAATCAGTGTGCTCTCAGATCATGAATAAAAGCTGGGCTATAGGAAAAATAAAATCCTTCCGCAGTAATACTCAGGAAGATAACAAAAAGATAGAGGCAAAGTATTTGCCTAATTACCAGCATAACTGGATTTAACAAACATGGAATAAATTACTTTTTTTTGGTTTCATTATGTTAAGTAATTTTAAAAAAGAGTCTAGTCTTGGGCATTTTCTCTCTGAAATATACAGTATTTGCAAGTTCAGTGGT
This sequence comes from Falco rusticolus, assembly GCF_015220075.1. Lineage (NCBI taxonomy): Eukaryota > Metazoa > Chordata > Aves > Falconiformes > Falconidae > Falco > Falco rusticolus. The sequence continues at coordinate 13,453,220 of NC_051201.1, read as the reverse complement.
GCCAACATTTCTCAAATAAGTGAAATGGCTTAGGTGATATTTAAGATGATTTCATGTGTGATGAATGGCTCATTTACTGTCCTGCATTTAAACTCTGAGCACATTGAAATGTGGGTTTGAAAGTCTGAATTAGTACATCTGGACTCACTGGCAGGTTCTCTTCAAAACAGCAAACCAAAATCTTCCAAAACTTTTCTGGGAACTTTGTATAATCTCAGTCCTGTTTTTGAAAGAATCCTTTCCACTTGCAGGCCTTCCCTGCTTTGCCTCATGTTCCCTTATCCCAGGAGAGATCCTCTGTTATGGCTTTTGCAATATGCCATTTTTGAGTTAATAAATAACACAGAAGCTTCTCCTGACCTAGTCTTGGCCTCCAAGGTGAGAAGCAGAGGAAACAAAGGAAGCAGCTCAGCTCTACGATCTCAGTTACAAACTGAGTTTGGGATGGAACAGAAAGGAGAGAATTTTCATTTCATCCTGTACAAATTTTAGGCATTAAAAAGTCCTGTTTTATTGGCCAAGATTTCTCAAGCTGTTCTATTTGAATAAATAATACATATTTTGAGAGAGATTCCTGAACGCTGTCCTTTTGGCCTTCACTTGTGCTAATGAAGCTGTAGGTTAAATGCTTGCTCCAATTAAAAAAAGAAAAAAGACAACAGAAGTGTGAGCTGTGGTAGGAGTGGGTGGGTGAACGTGCTCTGCTAGAATAACTTAGCCTGATGCTCAGTATAACTTCCGATGTGTGAAGCTAAATGCCTGATCTACCTTATTCAGAGCCAGACCTGAGTGTAAGCCTCTCCCATTCAAAGGGAATGCCCTTATTTAATCCCTCTGTAAGGTACCTGTGGGTCCTTTATTTTCCACTACTTTTATGAAATCCTGGTAATATCAATTTGTTCTGTTCTTTGTAGGGCTTTCTGCCTCTGCCCTTTGTACCAAAGGCATGATTTCTGAATTTGTATTAATTCTAGAAACATTAATTCCCATAAAAAGAGTTAGTGGCTAGACTTCATGCTTGACAAAACACTTTGCAGGGTAAAGTAACATGGTAAAGTTTGTTTAATATACAAATATAATGTTTCCATCCATTTAGTTTAAGGTCCTCTTTCTTATATTTAGCGGTTTACTAATGAGAATACCTGTGTAACAGTAATACTTCAATGGTATTTACTAACATAAATATTTGCTTTCTAGAAGCAATGTTACACAAAATTCCTGAACCGCAGTCTAAGCAGCTGCTGGAATGTTTGAGGTAAGAAACCTGACCTTTGAGGAGGATCAACATCAGGAAAACAGTGTTTCCACTGTTTGTGACTTCTGCCCATAGTGAGGGGGTTTGGAATGGCAGGAGGGTGACCGACGCACACCGTGTCACGGCTGAACCCCAACGGAAAGTTCTTGTCATTATAATTACCTTGATAACAGAAAATATTTTACATGAATTTTAACATATCCTTGTATGCTCAGAACAGTTTGGCAAGGTTTTTCTGCAGCTGATAAGGGAAAATAAATAGAAAGAGACCTTCATTTATACTAAATGTTAGGAGTTGCAAAACCTGTGTGGAAAAGAGGAATCTTGAGTCAGCTTTGTTCTAAATGCTGATGAAGTTACATTAGCCGCAGCTTGAAAGCAGAACAAAAAATGTCCTCTTTGAGGCAGCATCTTTTCCACATACATTCTGCTCATTCTTCCTTAAACTATTTAGTTGCCAGCTATTATTCTCAAGTGTTTGCATTCAACGTGCATTATAAAGTATCATATCTATGTATCCATGTTGCTGCAGTCGATACTTAAATGACGGTCCTGATATTTAATCAAAGCAGCCTTGATTGGGTGCACAGATGACAGTCAGTGATAGAAACGTGAAAGAATGAAGTTTCACCAGTCGTTAGTCAACTGGAGGGCTTTTCCAGATCGTAGATAAGTATACAGAAGCCTTCTACAATAGTAAACCTCCAACAGGTTTATTCTTGGAAGTGCAGGAATTTTCCTTGTATGTTCAGGTGAGTGTTGATATGAGACAGGGGCAGGAATGGTCAGGTGGTAAAATTTTTTTCAGGGTGGGCTTGCAGTTGAGAGATGCAATGGAGATGCCCTTACTATGTCACTTCTCTTAATTATTTTTATTTTAAGGATTTCTTTGGAAGGGGTCTTATACTCTTCTTTTTTTTTTTTTTTTTTTTTCCTTAGTAAAGTAGTTCTACTTAGCTTATTTATTTTTCAGCTTTAAAACATCAGCATTTTATAGATCTGAATTTCACAATGTGAGGATGATTGCTACGTACAATTTGCAAAATTGTGATTAACCAGCCCCTGTTTCGAGTCAGTTCTCCCTAATTCACAAAAGGCTTCCAAGAATAGTCTGCACAAAATTCAGTGTGCAAATTGTAGGGCAGAATTTTAGAGGGCAGTTTAAAGAATGAAGTCCTAAGGGTTTTATCTATATTTATATCTCTTGTTAAACCAAACTCTTATGTAAATGTTACAATCTGTAAATAACAAGCTGAGCAGCTTTCTTAAAGGAAAGATTGCATCCACATTTTTTGAGATTTGGCAAAATTATTAACTTACACAATAGACTAATATACAAGTATATTTGGAAACACTAACGCTAGCCTGTGTCTTCATCTGTATTTTATGGATATTTAAAGGTTTAAGAATACATAGACCTTTCATTTTGCAGTAAAAATTGTCTCAAATTGAGAAACACTGCCCTTAGTGATAGCTTGAAAAAAATGGAGATAGCTTTTGTATACTTTTACTTTTTATAGCCATTAATGTTGTAGTAAATCTTGTATTATTGTATACAGTCTAGATTATTCTTCATTCTTTTGCCTTTGGACAGGAAAGAAATTACTGGCTTCCATCAGTGTTATTGGCAATCCCCATATTCTGACATCTGTTCCTTTCTAAACATTTTACCAACCTTGATGAAATGTAGTTTAGTGTTAGAAGCTGACTTGAAGAAAAAATTGGATGATAAAAATATAACATTGATTAAACACCAGAAGTAATTTACCAATGACTATCAATATTTTGATGGCCATTGCAGTTTATTTCAGAAAAGCTAGACATCTTATAGAAATTTTAATCATATTTAATCTTTGAATTAAGCTGAATAAATGAAATCTCATTTTTTAAACAGGAGGATGAGAGACTGATTTTGCTTAATCTCAATCAAACTCTTTGACTGCATTCCTGAGAATTTTGGGGGCATAGTTTATAGATGCCATGCAATGTACATCTCCCAAAATTAAAAATATCAGTTAATATTTTCTAATACATGGTGGAGATGTTATTCGTGACTTTGCCTCTGGAGCTGTGCCATTGCAACGCTGGACCTAGATTTGCCTGTGCTAGACCAATTGCTGGAGTAGGGGATTCCTGCAGGGCACTCAGAGGGGCCTCAGACAGCAAAAGTGGTGGGTCTCTGGTAAACCGCTGACTTTACACGCCTTCTTTATTAACTGGGCTTCATTAAAATAAAGCAACGTAGTAAAAGGCGAGTGTGATTATTCTGCCTCTGGTACCACGTGTTGAGCAATTATGGTGTGTCTTTCCCCATGCTGTGGGGTGGTGAGCTACAAGAGGACCTTTGCAAGAGGTTCTTGAGGGTTGGGGCAAAAGAAGAGTTGAGTGTTTCATTGCCTAGGATTGGAACAAGCTAATTACATTGTGAAGGAGTAGGGTATGAATAATATCCTCTTGGGAAGGGAAGTATGGGGGAAATAAATTGAAAAGGGCTACTATAGAGTGTGTGTTCTGATGTTGTAAAAGGTAGATGTACAAGAGGAGGGGAAGGTGTGATTAGATTTTTACAGAAGCACTTAGCAGGAGTCTCAGTGGAGCTGTTGAAATTCGCGGGATTTACTATGGACTGGTAGTGTTTGGGAAAAGAGTTTGGGCAATGCTAAACTCTGAAGACCCATGTCCTATGAGTGGATCCTCCCTGAATGTTTTTCACCGAGGCCATAACACTTCAAAAAGGAGAAGGTGGCATATTTCTCCAGCACTGTGTATGTATATGAACTACTGAGGACAAAATGAAATTGTAGCTCTTGATTAATTCACTTAGTTGCACCAAGATTTTCAAAGGTGGAATTACTCCTCTAGCAATAGGATCTTATAGGACTTCAAAGCTATTTTTGATTCCCGTATGTTTGAGAGTAACTTGAACCATTGAGGGTTCAAGGTAGTTGCTAGGCTATCTGAAGTGGAGGGGATTTGAGAGATTTGTTTTCTCCATTTACAGAAAATTTTAATTTGAAGGAAAATTTTCCTAACAGACTCCTTTAGAAACTCAGCATTTAATGTGAAAACAGTTTTTCTTTCATTTCCTGGAAGTCATATATGGTAGCAGAAACCGAGTGGTCTAGGTTAAAGTGGTGTGTAAACTGACAATTTTTGGATTCTAGTACTTTCTGCTAATCATATAAAAAAAAAAAATATTTCACACATTTCAACCGGAGACCTCTCAGCATGTTTTATAAATTCATTCAAAGATGAATGAATTCTCACAGTTCCTTGCTGAGGATATTTAGTCGAGAGTAAACGTTATAGACAAAATGTCACTTTTGGAAAGTGCCTTGTTTTTCTTAAAGCTGATTTTTAATATTTTTTTTTCTTTTTGAAAATGTTGGATTCAACTGGGCTTATATGTACCTAGCAGGTGTACAGTCAGGTGGTCAGGACACTGCCCTGGGAAATGGAATGACCGAAGTTCGGATGCATGCCATTCTGGAGCCTGAATGACTCAGAGTTAAGTAGAAAACCAAGAATAAATAAAAAATAATCTCTGAATTAGAGAAAGGAACAGAACTTGGTTCTCCTCTGCTGTAGTGTGCTCCTGTAACTACCAGGAGACAGAGATCTTGATTCTTCTTCTGACAAAGTGAAGTCACCATCTAAAAATTGTTGTTTCAACACAACTGTTTTATACAAACCTTTTGAATAATAATACAAATCCACCCCCCCAAAAAAACCCCCAACAACAACCAACCAACAAACAACCCAAAACCCAACAAACCCAACAAAAATCACCAAACAAAAAAGCTAGAAATTAGAGAAGGAAGAAAGAAAATTGTAATTCTGTAATCATATTTAATATCTCTTGTTCAAGGTTGGGGAAATTAAGAAGATTTCAGTTATTTGCCCCCGTGTCGCACAGCTACATCAGCAGGAGTCTGACATAGGGCCCAGGAGTCCCGACTAAGCAGGGCGACGTTATAATCGGTAGGTGCTCGCCTGCCCTTTTCAGGCCTGTATTGCCTGATAGCCTTCTTGTACCATCTTGCAGGCTCCCTTTAACATATGGTTTCAAAGCTGTTGATGTTCACCTGCTTAGATATCTGTACAAACTACTAGTAGGAACTACATAAATATCTAACAGATGCACACATTCACCCTGGGATTAATGCATTCTGGACTCGGACCCGTCAGCATCACACCCCTTCACAATTGCATTTTATTTTTTCACTTGCTCATGTGGTGTACACCTGTGACATGCTGGCAATGCACTTGCTTGCAGTGAGAGAGCCCCTCAGGTTCAAAGCTATCCTTATATCTTTGTTCCCTTATGCGTGAACCTTTTGAGGTTTTCTCTTAGTGTTCAAAAGGCTTGAGCGTGGCACTACATCTTTAAAACCTATTCTGACCCTTTTTTGAATACACTGAATATAAAAGCAGAAACAAAGTAAGGAGAACTAGATAAATAGATGCAGGGAGACATCATAAGGAAAAAAAAAAGCTCCTCAGCTTGCCAATATTACTTCATGCTTTTTATTGCAAACCTGTAAACTAACAATAGACCACCACCTCACACAGCTGGGTGTGCGAATTGAAGGTGCACTGAATGTGTGGGCTTTCCAAATGTAGCACGGTAACAGGAACACCTGTGCTAAATACCTTTGCATTGATTTTTAAAAAATTATTTTCTCTTTTACAACATTCGCAGTCCTCTTTTAGAAGTCTGCATAGGGGAAAATGCGGACTTTGCTTTAGTTTCAGTTATAAGACATCTCCCAAGGTTCAATGGAGCTGTTAGAAATTCACAGGGAATTACATGCACTAAACAAATGCAGGACTGGATCTTAAAATGGAGGAGAGATTGTTCTGGACCCAGCTTTGCTAAGGTACATTGGCTTTGGCTAGTAGTCTCCTTGCAGTTCAGTCCTGGTTGGTTTGCTTATTTTTTTGATTTTTTTTTTTTTTTAAATGAGCATCCAATGTTTCAATAGCCAGTTTACAGCAACAGAAAGGCTAATAAAGATACTAGTAGTCTGTAAATGTATATCTTAAGGCACGTCAGTGATTTCAAATTACTAATATTCAATAATTCATGGTTGCTTAATGAAATGAAAAATCAGAAAAAGCAGAATTGAGAAATTTCTATAACTTAATTCTCATCACTGCAGAACCATGTAGTTACTGTTGTTGCTGCTATTATTTGGAGTTGTAGATTAGGTTTAGTGGTATGTCTGATGTTAAATTTCAGGGATAAAAGAAAAAGATGCTTTTTACTGCCAAGAATTTACCGTAACATTCTGGGCTATGAATCTGAGAACTATAAAGACGGACATTGTCAGTAAAATCTAAGCATGCTTTTTTTTGGTCAGTTTGTCAGCAGTGTAAATGGATTCAAGGGTTGCTCAAAGAGCTAGTTAACCTTTTCTCCTTTACCAATACCCAAATTTGAGGTTCTCTTACCTAAGTACCTACCAATTTGTGTCCATAATTTCTATTAATTCTGAGTCTTCCTTTCTTACATTGTTGTTACTTGAAATGGAAAATATTGGTTGCATTCCAAGAGAAAAATTTATAGCCTGTCATTTTAGCCTTGTGCTATTTCAATACAATAATACAAATGCATTCCCTCTTTGTGATAAGTGTATTTTTCCTTTTACTTTCTCATGCGATGTTCAGACCCTTTCCAGATTGACTTTGTCTCTGTGGTCCCAGAGATTATAAATGCTCAGCGAGCCTTTAAAGATAGTTTTTACCCTTTAAAGCAAGTGGCGCAGACTCTCTTGTTCTCTGTTGCACTCAGGCTGGGGCTGCGGGAGGCAATTTTGATCTTGTATAGCAAAAAGTTGGGGCTTGTGGTACTTTCCTGTTAGGTCAACTTATAACCTTGAATATTTTCCTTACATTTTGTATGGGAAATATGGCATCCTCTAATGTTGGAGAAGCTTAAAAAGTTTTCCAGGCCCAATCCGAGCTCCTGTTGATGTGTTCAGTGAGAAGGAGATGGAGCTTAGGAACACAGAAGTGCTGCACGTTTTGGAAGCGAGAAGGAGACCCACTGGACAAAATTTTCTTTCCAGTAATTGAGGGAAGATGGGAGTCTCGTAACAGTAATGTGGACTCCTCTAATTACCACTTCCAAGTTATTAGCATCTGGAGCCCTTTTTCCCCCCTTTCCTATCTAGCAATTGCAGAGTGGGATAGATTAACGTTGTATAGTGGACTGTGTTTCTCACTGTTGGCATTTGGTTGTTTGCTGAAAGGGATACTTCCAGCTGAAGTACAGGCTTTTTACCTGGCTTGGAATCCCAGTCTGTTCTCTTCATAGATAATGTATATTCAAGCACCAAATTATTTATTTACTTCTCTTCTCCCTGCCCCCAGCAAAGAAAAAAAAAAGCACATCTTAAAAAGCCAAAGAAAACCAGTCAGACACATGTTTTGCACATGAAGAATCACGTCCATAGTAAAATGGGATCCATATGTGTGTTTTGGATGTAAGCATCAATGCTCAGTTTAGTTTTGCCCACATGCCAGGGCGTGTGCACCGCTGCCGAAAGCTCAGAATTTTCTTGGTAAATCACACACAAAGTTTGAACTCAGGGTTGCATTAGAGTCATAAGTTCATAGTTTTCTGTTGTTTCTTTCCCCATGTATGGTGTCCTTTGTTTACAACCCAAATCCTCTCAAGATTAAACTTTAAAAAGACTCTGTGATTTAGTGGACTTAGGATCAGATTCTAACCTCCAGTGTGAAACGAGCCTGACTGTAGCACTCAATAGCAATAGAGGATTGTTTGCAGTTGTGAAGAAATGACCGCCAAACACTATTCAGAAAAAAAGATACTGGGACCAATTTTTGCATGGATGAAATATTCAGATGAATGTTAAAAAATGGAGTAACAATAGACGGTGACATACACAAAGGGTAAAAGAAATTACTACCATTGCACGTTCCCTCCCCATCCCCAACCATAATTATCTTAGGAAAAAGCTACATATAAAGAAATATACCAACTTGAAGCTATCTTCCACATATGTCCTGCAGAAGGATCTGGACAGATGGAAAATTTTCCTGCATGAATCTGTTTGCAGTTTTAAAATTTATAAAGATAATTGTCTTTTCAGTTCATCTTCTAAGTTCTGGGCTTGTTTATGCTTACACATTAATTTTATTCCTTCCCTTCACTTTCTCCCAAATAGGAACAATCTTGTAGCAAGATCAGATCCTTGCTGTTGCCCAGGTACTTTGTACTCCTCTGGCAGTGGAAAGCACCTGTGACGTCACTGGCCAACAGAGGATTTGAAATACCATCTCTTGAGACAATCATTAGTAAGTGGCAGCAGTAGCAACAGTATGCCGCCTCCTTTCTCTGGGGATATCATAGAATCATTGAATGGTTTGGGTTGGAAAAGGTCATCTAGTTCCAGCCCCCCAGCCACGGGCAGGGACACCTTCCCACCAGACCAGGTTGCTCAAAGCCCCATCCAGCCTGGCCTTGGACACTGCCAGGGATGGGGCATCCACAGCTGCTCTGGGCAGCCTCTTCCAGTGTCTCACATGGAGCAGGGAGACAACCTGTGACTATCAGATGAGTTCTTTGTCCAATATAGATAAAAAGGATGTATTGGCTGAAGAACAGCTTTGAAGCTTGTTCTACTGTACACCAGGTTGTTAGCTGGGTAATCCAAAGATTACTTTGTAGACCAGTGATATTCTGCCATCACATCTCAGTTATTTTCAGGGCATGGGAAATGAGGTTGATTTTAAATATGGAAAGATCCTTCCTGTGTTTGCACAGAATTTAGCTGGTTTGGGGGTACTAATGATATGTAATATAAATAAAGCAAATCTGAAAGTAAGTAATGCTTCAAGCAACAGGGAGATGAGGAGGGAAAAGATGCCTTCGTGGCATTTTTTTTCTTGGTTCTTTTTTCTTGTCATCATGGTCTTGCTCCTGAAAGAGATAGCAAGCTGCCTGCTACTAGCACTTCATTATATAGTAAGTTTTGGAGCTTCCTATTGGGGCTAGGTGATCAATTATTTTATAAAGAAAATGGGGTGTTTTTTCAAAAGCTGTGTTTTATTTTCATTTATAATTATCTCCACATAAGTCTTCAATTTTGAATCTTGAATTGGACACACATGCACACTGACTTGCATATAAAAGATCTGTGACAGCAGTCACATGATGTTTCCGTACCATAATTACTGTCTGAATCAGGCCCAGAGTCCTTGGAAGATCCAGAAAACCTACAGAAAGCTGGTTTGAGTTTACCTATGGGACTCGGAACTCAGCTCAGGTTTTTATGTCATTAATAAATATTTTTTTTTTAAGGGAGAGAGTTTCTTAGAAGACTAGACCTGTAAAAGTAATGCCATCAGCTGGAAATCTGGTCCATGTGAGTGTTTTCGTGAGCTGTTCTTGCATCTTTCCCTGAATGATGTTCTTAAATTTTGTGGTTTAACGATCATATTTCTCAGATTCTTAAATCGAGTATGTATTTCACTCATCTGTTGCATAAGAAATCCCTATGTAGATAAGATGGTTTTGATTTTTCAGAGGGGAAATGGTTAAGCTGATTTTACCAACATGCAATTGTTTGCAGAAATGTATAAAATAAGTAGAAATAGCTTCACTTCTGTCAAGTGACCTGAATTTCTTATCTCTAAAATGTTATTTAAGAAACATATAACAGATTTTTCATCTTTAAGTTGATCTTTGAAAATCTTGTCATGGCTCCATAAGAAATCCATACCTTAGGTAATAATCTTTACAGTAACAGTAGATCCCAGAGAGTTTCATGAGACTGTGCAGTATGCCAGAACTAGGACTGTAAAAAGCACCTGAAAATAAGGTTGAAATCCAGGTAACTTTTCATTAGGCCAAAAAATAAGACCTATTATGGCTGCTCAACAGTCAGGCCTTGGGAGAGCCTCAAGCAGGTCCTTTCACTTTGATGTGTATGTGCCACCTCTGCAAAGGTGTTATCCTTTCAGTTTACATATACATTCACATACATTTCTTTAGAAATATTAAAATTGGTGCTTGCATGAATGCACAGAGGAAACCTTGGGTTTATATCTTCATATAGATGGTAACTGCCATACTGTGAGCCAACAGGACCTCTCTGCCGGTTCACAGAATCCCATTGTTTCTGCCGCGCAGCCCCAGTGTTGCGGAGGCCAGCCGGAGCGCTGCACGCTGTCGGAGGACTACATCAGCAAATCAGTGGCTAATAAAGACAGGCAGCAACAGCAGCAGCAGTGTTGGCCTTCTCCACAGCAGGGTACCACAGATGTTTCAGATAACAAAGTGAGCTTCGCTGACAGAACATGTGCGTAATATATAAAATAATGGGAACCGAAAAAAAGGCGGGGGGGGGGGGGGGGGGGGGGGGGAAGACCACTCCAGTCCACCCATGTAAAAATGTTTTTTATTTATAAGTGAGCAGCCGAATACAAATGTTGTCTGCTTCCATAGAAGTAAAAAATAGCAGGCTGGTGTGAATGGGAGACTTTGCGTGGTTTCTAGTAAAATAGACTGCATTGAAATCGTTTCCTTGTCCCTAGGGTGGGTCCAGATCTTCATCTGCGGTAAATCCATGCCATTTTATTTTCTAGCAATTATACTTTAAGTCCTTTGAAAATCTGACTGTGCTGTGGTTTCCGCGGCAGATCATGGCCAGAGTTTCCTGTATAACACTGGAAGGCTGAACAGGTTTTGGATGGTACCTGCTCTACCAAACAGTTGCTGCACTGTGGAGTTTTGCAGGGTGGATCTGGAGAAACAGGAATATGCAGTGATGACCCACAACTACCAGGAAAAAAAAAACCCACCATCTCAAGTAAGATAATTAGCTGGGAACTGGAGGAATTACAGCAGAAATCCCTGGTTTTGTGATATAATAGGCTTACCCTCTACTGTTCAAGTGTCCCAAAGTAATAAGATCAACCTCATAGCTGAGGAATCCTTGAGTGAAGGAGACTTTCGTAGTCCTTTCCTGTGCTGGTCCCAGGGGCACAAAAAAGGAGCATGAATGGGGCACCCTAGAAATTGCCGGCCCACCCAGTCCCACTGGTATCTGGTGAATGCTACCACCGTGTAAGGGTCCTGTATGACTGCATGTGTGGTCAGCTGAACAAGGGTTTGCAAACAGGGTTGGGAGAAAACCTGAAGTGCCTTGCTGTCCCCCATGTGTCTCTGCGCCTGCTGCTGCACTGCCAGCGCTCGTACGCCTCGAGTGAGAGCTGCTTAGGAGTGTGCAACTTGTTAGCCTGCTTTTGAAGAATAATAGACAATGGGATTCAGCATGATGGAACAGGAAACTCCTATCAGAGGCTAATAAATGTTTCCTTGTAAAATGGGGAGATGCTTATGTGAGTCCAGATATAAAGTGAAAGTAAGACAGGCCCTGGAGGAATTACTGAGGTAATAAATGTACTTACTAGGGCAGTGTGTGCCAGAGCGAGACAGAAATGGGCTAAGACCAGAAGAAAATTAGAACCTCAAGTGCAAGTTGAAGCTCAGTGGTCAGGTGAAATTCAACCCTTTCCTCTGAGAAAAGAGTATCTGCTGGTGACTGACTTGATTATCTGGGATTGGCGTAGCCAATGAAAAGAACAACAGTGTATGGTTTCTGGCATCTGTCCTGTTTTAAGAAGTAAGACATGAACATAGAATATGGCAACCAGCTGAAGGAGGATTTGGCTCTCCAGACATACACATTGTTACGTACAGATTGTGCTGTTGCAACTACACCGTTGTAATGGGTCAGGGCCTGTTTGGGGGTCGGATTATTGGGGCATGAAGCTCAGCGTCACAAGGTGGCTGAGATGCTTTGAGGCTGGCTATGGGATAAGTGGGCTGGCCCAGCACTGTGCTCCTCTGCATGTACTTGTGTATTCTTTATCTTGTTCAGAACAGTCATCTAAATTGTGAGAGGTGAGGGCACACATTCATTCACAGTGAAATCAACACGAAATTGGAGGTGAATGATCTATAGTAGACATTTCTGAAGCTGAAATATAACTGCAGGCTATGCTCTGAAAAACTTGTGGCTATATATGTGTTGTGGTCTCTTTATCAAGGTTTATATTTTCACTGGTTCACTAAAGCAAAGGTATGTAAAAGCAGGACTTCTGTACTGCTTTCTTTAACTGAAGAAAGTAAAATAAATCCTGATCTAAAAAAAAAAAAATAATAAATTAAATATTTTTTTTCCCTTCTGGGCAGCATCTTATAATTGAAATCCACCTTGAACATGCCAAGGTCAAAATTCAAAACACGGAATATGTTCATCAAGCTGCCCAACAAGATACCTTTATTCAGCCAAATTGGAAAACTTGTGTGTAACTCAAAAGATCAGAATAGAGTCCTTATTGAGCAAGGTTAGGAGGGATAGAAACAATCGGCTTATATAGAGTATTTTTACTTCATAGGAATGTGGTTCTGATTGCTGAAAATGTATCCTTTGCATGAAGTACAAGCATAATCCTATGCCTACTTTGCCCTTTGAGTAAAAGTATGCTTAATAGCAATTTCAGGGGGGAAAAAAATCTATTTAAAGCCTGTTGAGCAGAATATCCACTTATAGAGGGAAACTATAAGTGAATAATGTTAATGGAGTTCTGTTTTGTAAAACACATAGGACAACTAATAGAATCAAACTACTATAACAGTGGATGATTGAATTACATTTAAGAGAGTACCTAATTTATGACCTTTAAAAATAGTTTGAGAGCTGTTTTGTAAATCCTAGACCTCCTTCATACAAAAGTTTTTAGGAATCTCATCTCTCACTTTATATTATGGTCAGAGGACCTTTTGTGCTATTGTACGTCAGTAGTTCCATTAAAATATTTAAGTAGGCTAATTAGTGAAAGAAAAAAAATGCTCTCTGGAGAAAACTATTATACCTGTTTATTAGTATGGGAGAAGTTCTTAATGTGGGAGTAAATTTTGAACAATAGCAATGAACAATGACCAGATCCAGGACCTCCTCAGAACAGGGAATTAAGCCCTATAAATATCAATTATTGAGTGTTTTTCTTCCAAACAGTAGTTTTTTAGAAAGTAGAAGTTTGTGTGTAGCTTCCACCAATCACTGACATATTATGTACAGGAACATGAAGTTTTATGCTCCCATCATTATTTTTCTTCCTATTTAATTTACTGTATCTGTTTTATTGCTGTGAAACTCTTTGATTCAGTGTTATCTTGTGCAAAGGAAACTCCCAAATTTAGTGCACACTTTATTAAAACTGTTTTTATTTTTATCAGTTTTAAAGAGGTTGCTCTTGCAGACATTTGATGCCGATTTTGTGTTTAGGAAAGGGAATTTGAGAGCCTTTCCATGTAGCACTGGGTTTTATATAGAGATTCTGTGTAGGAATGCACTTCTAAAACTCTCTTGTTAAGTTTTACATCATTCCTTAAAACATCCTACAATTTTGTTAGCTTTTGTGCTGGAGGGTTGTGCCTGCTGTGGTGTCATTCATTGCTCATCTTAAAAGAAGGCAGAGAACAAAGGTGGAATAAGCTGCTAATCTTCTGGATCAGCCAGACGTTATTGTTCAGTGGTATATGGGAATTTAAGGCACCGATCCTTAAGGGCGAGAGGTGCAGGAGAGGGGCTGTGAGGCTGCCAGAAGCAGTCACTTCCTTGTCGCATCCCGGTTGCCAGAGCGCTGGTGCGTCATGCTGTCTTAAATGTGGCTTTTGCCTGCTGGGTGCAATGGAGCTCTCCGTGGAGCATCACATTTCCAGAGAGCTACAAATGGAATTGGCTAGTTTAAGAATGCAATCATTTGATATTTTTTTTTTTTTTTTTTTAAGATCAATTTAGCCAGAAAGACCCTAGCACTTCATAGGTCTTGCTTGTTCACTACGAAAGCGCTGTGCCATAGCTCCGCACGAGTTCCTGTTGAGGTAACCTCGAAATTATTACCGCTGCAGAACCAGAGCCAAAAGGGCTGGACTGCATGTGTACAGCTAAGGGATGGGCTAGAAAAAGGCAGTGAGATTTCTGTGGTCAATCATACTTACAATTCTGTACTTTATAACGTAAAGTAAAAAATGTATTGTTTTACAGAGAAGCTCCATTATAGGTCAGCCCTTGTCTTAACCAGCCACTTGAAAGTGGCCCCACTTGACTCCCAATACAATTTACTCTGACCGTTAGTTAAGGACTGTTTCTGCTATGTCTGTGGTGTTCACAGCTCCATATGGTGGTTGCTTAAGGCTGATCTAAGAGTAAACAAGGAGTACAGGGTTTCAGTCGCAGGAAGGTATGGGACTCAGTCTATAAAACTGAAGAAGATAAATGGGAGGGAGGTACTCTGTCTTTATTTTCACCAAATATATCAAGAATCGGAGATTAGGTCTCACTTCTCTTTTTGTCATTCTTGGTGGTTCATTAGCATACTTTTTCCAAAGTAAAACTATTTTTTTGTGTGTGTTTGTGATTTTATTGCTGCTTTTCTGAAAATTATCTTACTGCACTATCCTGTATGTTTAGTACTTGCGACAAGGAGAGATTATGGCTTTGCCCCAAACTGCTTACAGTCTGGATACTTTTACAGTGAACATCTCTGAAGCAGCAAGGAACATCTTTGTGAGGATGAGAGAGAATGTCAGGCTAAAGCACCGTAAATAATTTATAGTCCTCAGATAATTGTCCTGTGAAAGTTTCCAGTGCTTCTAGTTTCTTCCTACCACCCCTATTTTCAGCTATCAGTTATAGAATCTTGACTTAATATTGTTAATTGCATAGTAAACAGAACAATATTGTTTGCCCCAAGACAGATTACCATTTCTCATTACAGAATTCACATAGACCACAAATCATTGATACCATCTCCACCAGTTATAATAAAGTTTATCTTCAATCTGATAAAAAGCATGTACTGAATAATAACTGTTGCTCTTATTGTAAGTGGTTTAAAAACATGGTTTTTAAAAAAGCTGGATAGTTCATTGAAGTTACAGTTCTGCATTTGCCCTAGCAAAGAGAGGTGAGAGTTGTGGACATAAGTGGCCAGATTTCCAAGTGTGACTGTGGGTGCAGCGTGTGCGGTTGCACTTGACAACTGATGAACCTCTTCCTGCTACCGGAGTCAACTAACACAGTCAGTCCCCCTTTTCCTGCAGTTATCTCTGTTTGTACTTGAACCCAGTTTTCAGTGTTATGTGTTTGCATCTGTAGCTTATTCATAGAGATTTAAAGTGCCTTTAGATGCTGTGAGAAGGTTTATCTCTTATCTTCAAACTGCAGAGATCCTCCGTGGTCTGGAGGTTTCTGCCTCAGCCCCCAAGACGAGTAGTTACACCTGCAACGCTGCAAGCACAGGCACTAAGTCCTGGCTGAAAGCTGCCTGAAAAAACAGTCTCATTTTACTTATCTCCCACCACTATTATGCACACTCACAGATGAAGAAGAAATAATTTAGTATGACACAAACCACCGAAATCCATAAAGGGAATACCATGGCAGAAGTATGGATATTGTTATGCTTCTCGACTATTTTGCACAAAGTGGAAATCTTCCAGTAGTGCTTTTCCAATCTTCCCTGGTGAATTTAGGTGCCCTGTGGGGAAGCTAATCTTCTAGACCTAAATGTTTTTATGTCATATATGCTAAGCTGGAAGCACTTGCATCAATGTGTAAGTGTCATTAGGCACAAGATGGCCCAAATGTTAGCTGTCACAGCTGAATTTTGCATTTTGCTACCTGTTCCCATTTTGATCAGGCTCAGCCAGTAAGTTCAGCTCCAAATACAAACTTTCTCAAAGCCTGGCTCTGCTCCTGACTCAAGGTAGACCTAGTTTGGTGAGAAGTCCCAAGATTTGGAGCCAGTTTTAAAGTTCAGGGACTTTATAAGGCAACTGAAAATATTATGGAAGTCCATCAGGATTTGGATCAGGGTGTGTGAAGTTGTGACTGAATCAGGTTCTAGTGTAATTCTGTGGGGAAACAAGGATTCAGCAGGATTCTTTCAGAGTTGAACCCCAAACTCATTAAAATATTACAATAAAGTAATTAATGCACATGGCCACTAGACACTCTTAAAATGTAAATTTCACAGCTGTAAGAAATTAGATTTGTTTAAAAATAACAGAAGGCTCAAGTACAAATTATGGAGTAAAAGCCTATAAAATTTCAAACTTGGTTTTAAGGCACAGCCCTTTTTTTATTATTTTTTTTATTTTTTACTAGATCATTTGCTTTAGCACTAGCATTCAGAAACTGAATTCCTTGTCTGTCTTTTGCCTCTGAAGTTGCAGTCAGGCACCAGTGTAGAACTGATTAGTTGGGAAGTTTTCTTATCCCAAGGTCAGACACAGAGAACAAGGCAAACTTTGCAATGAGTCTGTGCCCCATCTGAACCCCATCTTGTGTTCAGGAGGTGCCAAGCTCGCAGCTACAGGCACAATATTGTGAAGTTCATTGAATGCCAGTTTGAGTTGTTTGCACAGCTGGGGGACAGGTAGTTCTCAGCGGACACCCATGTATTAGCAGTTGGGACCACTGCTTTTTCACTGTACATGAGTTTTGGCTGGCACAAGCATAACTTGACCAATTTGAGTAGTTCCTGGAAGTCAGTGCCCCTAAATCAATCTGTGCCACAGAGGCTAAGAAAAGTAAAGCTGCTCCAAAGTTCAGGAGCAATGGAGCCAACTGGATTTTGCAGGGTATCTACATCTTCTCAGTGCAGAGGCCTAATTCCAGATTCTCCAGCACTTTCTCACCCATCGCTGTTTACAAACATGGGCCTGGCTATAATGCAAGAAAAGACTTTGACTAACAAATGTCCAGCAGTGTATTTCAATCTGTTTACATTTGAAACAGCGTTGAAATATAGGGCTCCACAATGGCTTCTTGGCACACCAGCTTCATCAGACTACTGAAATGGGTGGAAGAAGGAATTCTAGTCAGAATATGTTCCAGATGAATCCTGTTGGAGATCCGTTTCTAAATGTATGCTACGTGCCTAACTATTAAAAAGTTCAGATTATGACCCCTCTAATGTTATTTTAATGCTAGTTTTTAAAATGTAATTATAAATCAAATTACATTTGAGATCTGAAGCTGACAGTAGTGAGCTGGAACACTCTAAGAGCTGCTTTAAAAATAACCCCTCTCAAACTTTATTAGTGATTTCAGAAAGAGAAGTGCAAGTGGACTAGCCAGATTCATCCACGCTGTTTCTGTCTGAGATAGGACAACTTGCTAAGTGTCAGTTGTTTTCTGGTTTGCAGAGATGTAACAGGGGATCTTTCATCTTTACCTGGAAATTGCATTTCCAAAGTTTGAGTTTCTTTGAGCTTAAGCAGAAGGCATGAGCTCATTCAAATTGTATTTCCTCCCTTCTTTTCTTATTCTTTACTGTAATGAATTTCTCTAAAGATTAAGATTTCTAAACACTGAACAGCAACCAAGACACCAACTAAGCTGAGAAAAGCAAGACATGATTTGGCAGGTGGAAAATTTTTGGGCAGCTCAAGCAATCATAGGAAAGAAATGTGCTTAGTGACTGTCATTGTGTTGGTCAATGGCATCTGCTCACCTGGGTGAAGGTACGTAAGTATTTGAAAAAAGGGTCTGGAAAAGAGACCAGAAGGACATAGCTGAGAGAATGTAGGCATTCAGCAGGGTTGAAATGTTCTGTTCAGATAATGTCTGTAATGGTTTTGGTACTCTTTTTCTTTTTTTTTTTTTTCCTTCTTTCAGTAAATGTAAATATTTGCATTAGATACTCCTGTAACTTGCCTAAAAATGAACTAATCCACAAAGACAGTGCATTAGAAACTACAGAATTCAAATTTCCATTTATATAGATGTAGTTTAAGGGGGGAGGGGAGGGGGGGAAGGGAAGAATCACTGGGTAGGTAGAGCTGAACGAACAATTCATAGTGACTCCTTCGGTATGTTTTGGAATTTTTCTTTTCTTCTGAATGTGGAAAGTATTCAG
>NC_051201.1:13427500-13430000 GCF_015220075.1 Falco rusticolus | reverse complement strand
GACCTGATGTTGTAAATTTATCATATTTTTGCTGTAGCATTCACAAAGTTGCTATTCTTGCACATGAGAAGAAACCACCTTTGCTCGAAAGACTTCATCTAACATTATCCTGATCTGCACTGTATAAAGTTTTGTATGTTCTGCGTTTTAACTCATCCACTAGTTACCTAGTTTCTTGTGAGCATTACAGAGGATTTAGAGGTGAGGGTGATAATCCTGTGTTCAGGTTGCGTAGGTTTCTGTGGAAAGTAGGTTGCATAGGAGGTGGCTGCAGAAGTCAAGACTGATGGAACTAATGGAGGGAGTGAAAATGGCTGTCTGATGAGTAGATAAGTAAGGAAAGGATCTGGGAATGTACTAACAGACAAAGGCGAGGAAGCTTGAATGTGGCACAGCTGAAGAGGGAAGAACTGGTAAGAGATGGGGGTTGACAAGTTTCTGGTATTGACAGGAAACATGATCTGCACAGCTGTATGTGTGACTAACTTAAAACTGGCAGGACATTCTTTAGATGATTACATCTATCAAACTCCTCTTTAAAGAAAGAATAAATATTTTACCAAAATGGAGAAAAGAAGGGCTTAGAGCTGTTTTAATAAACTATTAGAAAACTATTTTGAAGCCAGCGACTTACAAGGCAGTGACTTCTCATGCCTAGAAATTCAGTGCTAGGAAGGAAGCCCTTGGTAGCAGGGGCAAATAGCGAGCAGGAGGCTGCAGTTTGCGCTTTAAATACCTGGCAAGATAACATCTGGGTAGACTATGCACTTCTAATTCACATCTAATTAATAGGGCATGGAGGAAAAAGGCATCTCCCAGTCAGATTAAAGAAGCAAAAGACACATAGCGTGGATTGTTCTTCGGACTACTTGGTTTTGTGCAGCATTTTTTGTAGAGGCGACTGCACTGGCACCATCACTCTTGCCACAGTTGGCCTAGCACTATCTGAGACAAAGCTGAAATACGTTAACATGGGTACTCCTGACAAATGCGGTGTGCTGGAAGTCAGCATGCGACATTGATCCTGCTGGGATCCACAGTGCTCCACAGCATTGCTGCAAGTGCCTTAGCTAGCTATTTATTTCAGAGTGGTTGGGATGATCTTGGTGGGAAGTCCAGAGTTAGAAGCAATTGTGAAGTCTCAGTTGGCACAGATTAGTCCCAGGATTTAGGACTAGCAAAGTGACTTAAGCACTAAATCCCTGCCTTTCCCCTCCAGTCTTGTTCCAAGCATAGCTGATTACAGGACCAAACTTACAGATTTCCAGATGATGATGATGATGCACAAGGAAGCGGTTTGTATAGCTTGATTTATATTGATGAAATGAACGGTGTCTTATTTACGAAGAAGAATTACGTATCATCATTCTAGATACTGATGTTGCCATTGTAAACTAAAAATACAAAGTTGTTCAACCCTAGAGGATGAGGTTATTAGTGGTTAACAGCACAACCAACAAGTTGCTAGGCCAAAAGAAATACTTAAGTTCCAGGAAAGCAGTGCTAATTCCTACTGTTCCTGTGTAATTGATGTAGCTTTTGAACTGGACGCTTACATGCGTGGAGCAGTAGAGTGACAGACAACACATTAAAAAATAAAAGCTTGATTTTTCTCAGACTTGCTAGCCGTAAAAAGCACAGGTACTTTATGAAGGGTGTTCTCCAAGTCCTGTAGTAGCAAGCTAGGGAGGCGAGGAGGTGATGTAGTGCCCTCAGAAGGTAACTGCCTTGCGTAAAAATGTTCTGGAAAAGGCTGTGCCGAGCACGTGCTGAAGCTGCCTGCCTTCGCGCTGGAGTGGGTGGCAGGCGGCTTGTGAAGTGGTGCCTGCGGGGCTGGCGGTGGGCCCTGCTGGTGGGACCCCTCGGGGGGCTGTGGCAGGTGGTCCCGGGCCTGTGTGGGGAGGTGGCGGGGCCACCAGGCGTGTTTTCTCCCACCGGTACCACAGAGATGGACATTGAGTAGGTTTCAGATCTTTTAAAATACGCCGAGCGTGTGACGTTTTCCATGCGTGGGCTCACACGGGAGCAGCGGGGGCCAGGCCTCGGCCCCCCACGGCCCAGTGCGCCCCAGGCTGGGCCCGCCCCAGGCGCTGCGCCCTGCCCGTCCCTGCGGCCCTGAGGGCGGGCTGAGGCGCTGAGCGAGGCTGGTGCGCGGCGAGGCCGGGGCAGCTCTGAGGGGCGCGCAGAAGGCGGGACCTGCCACCGGAGCGCTGCCGGCAGCAGCGCGGGCCCCGCTTGCCCAGAGCAGCAGGTGCCCGGCGGGGGCCGAGCCGCGCCGCCTCCCCTCCCGGCTCGGCGGGGCGGCCTCTCGGCAGAGCCCACGGCTGAAAGCGCCGCGGCGGACAGCCCCCCTGCCCCAAACCCGCCCGCCGGGGCGGCCGGTTGCCGCGGCAACCACAGCGCGGCGGCCGGGCTGCGGCGGGGTGCGGGCCCGGCCCGGCCTGCGGGGCAGCGGCCTCCCGGGCAGGCGGCCCCGGCGGAGGGCAGCGCGGAGCGGGGC
>NC_051201.1:13420000-13422500 GCF_015220075.1 Falco rusticolus | reverse complement strand
CTGAAAATGTGTAACTTTTCAATCAGTAGTTAATTCAGTCCCAGTACCATATTCATATAGGTTTGAAACAAAATTGACCTTCTTGTTTATGTAATCTGTACATACAATAAGTGCCTGATTCAGTAACAAGCTACTCAACAATGTAGATTTTCTGAGACCCAGAAAAAGAAGCAAAATCTATTATTCTTCTGAATAGACCCATCACCTGTGCACTGCTAATGCTCTGAAGTTTCTGCAGTCAGAAGGGGCAAAATTAGTGCAGCAGACAAATTCCCCATCTTAGGCAGAAAACAAAATTCTCATGGTCGATGGTAGAGCAGCTGAATGTAGAGTTGCAGGAATGGGGAGGGGTAGACCTCTTCTCACTGCTGTCTGGCATCGTTCCCCATGATTGCTATTGTCTTTTGAGTGTAGGAAGTTTTTGGGCTTTGCCCCAGAGCAGTCACTAGAGGATACGTGTCACAGCAGATCCTCTGGGCTCTGCACCCACTGATGCACAAGAAGCATGTGCACAGCAGGTTTCCACTTTGCACTGTGGATGGGCACCTTTTTATTTCCTTGCCTTTCATAGCTGTGGCTGAAGGCAACTGAGTTATGGCTGTTTCTCTGTCAGAAGACTGCCGGTGGCAGAAATGGAGTCGGAGTTATCTTTAGTGCAGAAGAGCTGTGCCTGAAGGCCCAGTCAGTATAGGTGTTGGATACCCACAGTGATAGCTGTGTGAGCTACAATTCTGCATCTCGCAGACCTGTCTTCATTGTGAAGAACGTGAGGATATGTGGAAACTTTGGGCTTTGGTCTGAAGTTTCTGAGGCTGTTCTGTGGTGTGTTGAATACTTGCTTCCATCTTCAAACTGGAAAGGTTTGATAGCAGAGTGAAACAACTAGAAACCCATGGTTATTAATTTACCTATGAGTGGAATTTCATTTTACGTGCATATGTATTTTATTTTGGTAAAATTTTGGACTTTCTGCTCTTAGTTTAAAGAAAGCTCACTTTTGCCTTTAACTTAATATATCTTTCTTTACCTGAATGTGTAGTAGGAAGATGAATTCCACTCTTCAGAAATGTCTCCAGCTAATGAAAATACAGTTATTTTATTCATCCAGTATTCACTGCGTGTTAGTGAGTGACGTTCCATTAACAAATATAGTGGCTTGCACACCTGCACTTTCATTGTATGTGCATGGGGGAAGAGAAGCAAGTGGTTGACTCTTTGAAGGTGACAGCATTGTAAATCGAGGAAATGGTGCCTTGTTGAATCTGCACCCAGATGGAGATGGACTTGAAACAATAGTGCTGACAGAGGTGTGAATCCTCTCACCTCATCTTAATGGGGTGTTAAATTAAAAACTTAGTTATGACCATATAAACATTGTTGTTAAGACAGTTGTCCACAGCACATAAACCTAACATGAGTCATTGAACACATACATTTTACAGTATATTAAAATATTTATATTGTTAATGTGTAATATAATAGAACCTACTGGATTTATTTCTAAAATTTGGAAATGCATTCTGTCTTTTAAATTACTACTTAAGTGTTTAGTTTATTGATGTGTGGTGTCATTTATAAATTCACAGCCACCATATATGGCTTATTTAGATTGATCATGATTTCTGTTCTTTAGTAATGCATGTGAAATACATTATAATTTTACTCTATCCAAAATAATCAGTTTTAGAATATGTGTATATCTCGCAATGTATTGCTGAACAGATTCTGAATGGGATGGCTCCAGGACCTTTGCACGGTCTGGGAGTGGTAGGTTTTGCCCCATGCGTCACGCTAATTTTCTTAGAAGAATTGAGTATTATCACAAAGCCTTTTGTAGACTTTTCTCAAACAAAAAAAAAAAAAAAGAAAAGAAAAGAAAAAAGAGAGCACCTTTGTCTTCTAAGGTGCTTATATGGAGCTAAGGTGCATCAGAGAAAACCTCACACTGGCAGGTCTGATACATTTCTTTACAAAGCTGCTGTGCGTGTGTGATTGATATGTAAGTATGCAGCAAATGCTTTGCATCCCAGCTATGTGAGCCTCACTGCACGTGTTAGAGCTGTCTGCGTGTGGATAGTAAATCCAACATGTCTGGAACGCATCAGACTTGCTGGACATACATAGATCACTTGCTTGTTGTGGGATTTGGAAATTGTCACATTGCTTCGTTAGATTTGGGAGGTTTGGGTCATGTAACTAAGCAACCTATCGTGAACTGTAAGCCTAGTCCCGTTTCTCTTCCCCTGTGAGAAACAGTTGGGAGTTCTTCATCCTTTGGTAAAGAAAGTTTCTCAGGTGGGGAGCGTTGGTTTCTCACAGGAGTCTGTTAGGAGAATATTTTCCATGTTCAGAACATGTTCAGAAGAGGTTTATCAAGACAACCCAGAGAAGGTCCCTCAGAATGGAGGTGGTGCATCTCTCTTCTGCTTGGACTACTAATTTTACAAAGCAGAGGAGTGTGACCTGAAGGGACAATTCGTATTTTTTTAACTGTTGCTCA